>NW_028246176.1:0-225072 GCF_964263255.1 Lissotriton vulgaris | reverse complement strand
CTTCCACCTAATGCACTGATCAAAAGGCTGCCTTTCTCTCGCCGAGAATTCAGGTCCTGTGTTTACTCTGTCTTTCTGCTTGTAATATTCATACTTATTCAAATGCTTATAAGCTGGAACTTCTGAAAGCACTACATCATAGTTAGAAGAATAATACTCATAATGACCTTTATCATAAAACATACTAAGCAATAATCTACATGTAATACCATAAGTCAAAGGGGGATGATGATAACAAATACCTTCCTCCACAGATGCAGGCAACTGTATACACACGTAACCATCTCTCACATCCATTTTGTTCACGTATTCATATAGCAACTTTACATATGCTTTAAGCTTGTAATCGCCTCTAGACAAATCTAAATGCAACATGGGACTAGTCTGATCTAGCAAAGCTGATTTAGCTCCTAAGATACCCTCTTTTGTGCTTGAAGTAGTATGTGTGGATGTCCCTTGTACTCCCACTTCCCCAACTTCTGCATCGTGTGAAATAGTTACAGGTACAATATTTACTTCTATTTCAACTATCAGCCCTACAATTAATGTACCTATCACATATTTAGACCTACGGTTTGAATTTCCAGACTCCATCTTTAGCTTGTCGGTGTAGTTCAGCAAGAGGATACACTAAAAAGTTTATTTTTCTTCACCTCAGACTGCTGCTCAAACAATTCAAGCACAGTTCATAGAAGCACTGGAAATTCTTTAACAGTTCGTTTCTTCCAATTTTTACTGACACAGTTCAAAGAGACTTCCCTAGCCCTCTTTCCTCTTCTACGGAAAACCCTACATTTATTCTTCTTCCACTGTGACCTAGGTTACCTTCTTTGAAACATTTATTTACAGTTCACAGTTCACTCACAGTCTCTTATAAGCTTAAAACCAATTTCAATTAATAGACGCTGCAAAATTTCAAGACAAACAGCTGCAATCTCCTGAGCTGGTGGCTGATATCCAAAAGTCGGAAAGGACAATTCCTGGAGGATCAGAGTTTGCACTCTGCTCAATATCAGAGGTCTCGGAACAGTTATCGTCAGCACTCACTCTATTTCCAGTCCAGGAACTACTAATACCACATCAATTTTCAGCTTGAGCGTTCTGCTGATCACTTGTGAAGGCCTCAGTCTCCCGGTTCCCACTACTTCTCCGTGGAGGACTGGCCCGGGCAAAGCCCGGGCCCGTTCTTACCCGTCTTTGCCAGGAAGGGGCAGGGCGGGGCCACCCCCTTGCATTTCATTCAGGATAGCTGCTTGAGGAGTCCTTTTCTGCTTGCAAGGAATGTGCCTTACCTCAAGAGGACGTCTGGAATGTGCTCCGACCATGGCTCCTCCCGCACTATTCTGACATTCCCCTGAGTACACTTGACCCCTACCAGGTCAGCGGAGTTTGAGCTTTTTGTCCAACGCCCAGTGGAGCTGCTCTGTTCAGCTAATTGATGAGATTGGCCTTGGTTCATCCCCTGACTGTCCTCACCTGCCCAGCCGGACACTGGACACAGTTTCTCCCTTACTCACTGTCTCGCCCCCCCTCACCCCCTCTGCTATTTCTGACATTCTGCCTTTTCCTTGTCTCCTTTCTTTCCATCTTTCTGACCGATGCCCTTGGGAGCTTCCTGGAAAGCTATATGGGCGACTGGCTTTGGATTTCCTCCCTGACTATCACCTATCCTTCCAGTCTTTGGGCCAACTTTCCCTTTATCTTTTATTCCTTCTTCCCCCTCATCCACTCCCTTCTCACTCCCCCTCTCCTCCTTTCCCTCTCTACTTGTCTTGCCCGGAGTATACATGATCTCTCCTCTGACAGCGGAGTCTGAGCATTTTGTCCGATGCCCGGTGGAGCTGCTCTGTTCAGCTAATGAGATCGGCCTTGGTTCATTCCCTGACCGTCACCTGCCCAGCCGGACCTTGGGTACAGTTTCTCCCCTTCTCGCTGTCTCGCCCACCCCCCTCATCGTATTTCTGGCGCTCTGCTTTCTCCTTGTCACCTTTCTTTCCAACCTTCGGACCGATGACCGTTGGAGCTTCGTAGAGAGCTACAGAGGAGACTCGCTTTGGATTATCTCCATGGCCATCACCTACCCACTCGGGCTTTGGGCTGACTTTCCCTTTATCTCTTTTCCGTTTTCCCCCTCGTCCTCTCCCTTCTCCCTCCACCTCTCCCCTTTCCCTCTCTATTTGTCTCTCCGGACATTGGGCACAGTTCTTCCTTATCTTTCTACTATGTCTTCTCCTTTCCTATAAATTCCCTCAACCTCGTTGTTTGTCTACTGTATCTTACTACACTATTGTAACTGATGTAATTTGTAACGCAATGTTCCTCTGTTATAGCGCTCTGATACGTACGGGTCTAGCCAGTGCTTTATAATCCTTTTGATGTTCCTTCTAATGCAACATTCCCCTGGTTATGCACTCTGATACCTTCGGGTCTTGATAGCGCTATATAACCTTCGCAAATCAAATAAACTAAAAACTGTTTTTCCTGAAAGCTGAGACCTGAGCTCCATGGCTGATGATTGGTGGACCTGCTTGACAGCTAATGAGGAGATGGGCCCTGGTTTTCCCCCTTGACCGTCACCTACCCAGCCGGACATTGGACATTGTTCCTCCTCATCTCCTCACTATTACTCCTTCCTCTTCTCCCTCCTACGAATTATTGAAACATTATTTATGTGTATTGTACCTTACTATGCTCTTGTATCTGATGTAACTTGTAATGCTACGATCCTAAATATAAAGGGCTCTGATACCCTCTTGGGTCAAGTTTGCACTATATAAAACTTTATAAAAAATAAAATAAATCAGTGACCATATACGTCCACTCAGGTGCACTCTTACTCTTCTCAACCTTCTTGGACCTTTTCTGAGCTTGCTCTACTTCACTCAGTTCTGATTCAGATGTCTCTGACACAGGAGTAATATCTTTCTCAGGAGCTAGTATCAGATTCAACCTCCTTTGTCTCCCAGGCCACGATTCCTCTGCAGAGTCAGCTTTTTTTCCTCTGCCCGACAACTTTGCACACCAGTTACTTCAGCTGAGTCTGACTCTTTACCATTTGCAAGGTTATCTTCTCCCTCAGAGTCAATACCTGGGTCTTGTTTAGCGTGCCCCCCTCAGTTTGCTCTGGTGGACCAGCTTCGTCAGCAACCCCCAGAGCTTGACTTGTCCTCTCAAGTGGCCTTGCTGCCACAGCTGGATTTTCTCCTATGATGGAGCTGTTTCTTCCAGGGGTTTTGAAACTCTGTGAGTATGGGAGGCATGTATCCAGTTTGGCAAACCTCCGTATTTCATAGCTGTATTCATCATCAAAATCACTTGGTAAGTGCCTCTCCAACAGGCATCAAGGCAACTCTTCTTCACGTGCTTGCCAACTAGCATCCAATTACCCGGACACAGGTCATGGCAGAGGTCCCACGGGGTCGGGACAGTTGAAGCTTCCACCTGGTGAGACACAGAACAGACCTCATCAGCCAGTCCTTTGCAATACTCAAGGATCAAATCATCTGTGATGTTTATCAAGGCTGTGTTTGGCACTGCTGGTAACCACACAGCCCTCCCCATCAAGCTCTTGTGTGTTGAAAGGCCAGTTCTTCTATCAGGGGTATTACAAACACTCATCAACACCAGTGGCCATGCATCCGGTCATTTCAAAGTCGCAGGCGAACACACTTTTACCATCCTCATCTTCAAAGTCCCAATAATCTGTTCCACTATACCAGAAGCCTCTGGTCGATTGCTACAATGCAGTCTTTTCCTCTTATGAAACCTCTCCCTGCAGACGCCTGAGTTCATCCCAAGTGTCTGCCATGGCTAACATCGTGCTGAGCTTGGTTTTTTCTGGGCTCTCTCCTGTATAATCTCCAGTAAAGATGCACGCTTGTTCAGAGCAAAAACGTGCAACTTCATCTGCGTATCTAATTCGAGAGAGACAAAATCATTTCCCCTCCCATTGGCTGCACATTTTACCACAGCAATTTCTCGTGGACGCTGAAAAGCTTCTAATAATTGTCTCACATATTCCCCATTTCTAATGGGAGATCCTGATGATGTTAAGATACCCCTCTGTGACCATAGCTGTCCGAAGTCATGAACCACACTGAACCCGTACTGACTGTGGGTGTAGATGGTGACTCGGATTTGATCAGCAACAAAACACGCAGGAGTCAAAGTAATGAGTTCAGCTTCCTGTGCGGAGTATACTCCCTGTAAACAAGCAGCTTCCAAAACTCCAGAAATGGTACATACAGCAAATACTGCTCTCAGGTGACCCACATTGTCTCTTAAGGATGAAACAGCTACAAAAAAGATTTCATCAGACTCAGGTAGAGGTTCCTCCACAATCTCAGGTCTCGGTTTGGTGCAAAGTTCAGTCGGTTTGATGCAAAGTTCAGTCACATCAAGACAGTCATAGTCCTCACAATCTTCATCACTTACATTTGGCAACGGCATCAAAGTAGCAGAGTTCATAACAGAACAATGTTTCAAAGTCACATTCTCTGAAGCAAGTATACCCTGCTCATAACGTGTGAGTCTTTTATTTGTCATATGTTGTGTCTTAGTTCTCATAATCAGGAGCTCAACTGAGTGTGGGACAAAAACAGTAAGTGGGTGACCTATAACACTACCCTCACATCTCTCAATACTGACACCGGTTGCAGCTGAGGGATAAAAAGCTGATTTCCCTTATGTTAGTGGTATGGGTCGTACATATACATATGTACATATACCTATACATATATATTGTGTTAGCATGATGTATCTATATATTCCTAGTATAAAGGTATGCATAGTGCTTAATCTGTAACTTCTTTTTCTAGTTAGTAAGGGTATATGCTGTTTGTGATTTCTGCTTGCATCGAGTAGGCCGAAAACTGTACAGACACCATATTTTATTGTCTGCGTTAGACAAGAACAGTGATCACATGTTGTCAGGCCTTAGCTTAGTTGATTTACTGGAGACAGCTGAATACAATCTATTCTCCCCCTGTGCTTGGACTCAAGGTTGCATCTGGTTTTGGGTGCGATAAGCGCATTCCTGGTGGCGTCGTGCTTGCACTCCTAGGCACCAAGACGAAAGGGGGTCACCCCTCTTGACCCTCACAATAATAACTAAAGCAGAGCTTTGTACTAACCTTGCATGCCATGTATGGTCCTTTCCGAGGGCCAAGAGCCAAGTAGTGTTTTTCCATGTACGATGACTTCATGTACCAGCCTAAAGTATATATGTATCGTTTTGAGTGTAAGCCAGCAGTCTTCTCCACGCACCATGAGGGGTGAGGATGGGAGAGGCTCCTCTATAGAGAATTTTGTATAATAAACAATTGAACTTTCTACACTGCCAACTGACTGGTTATTTGGTAATTGGTATTGGGTTATTTGTAAGTATATCAAAATAATCAGATAGGGATGGATCACTTTTCCTGCATAACCTGGGTATGCAGGTTGCGTACCAATATGTCCAAATTAAAAACCCTCATGCACGTGTCTGATCTTATGTGGAAGCGGTATATCTTGATTTTCCGCTATCAGACACGTGTACGCATAATCATTGGGTTAGTGGTTATGCATAAACATGAGCGAATTTTGCGAATCTGGCGTTTGCGAATTTTGCAAATTTGCGAACTCGCAATCCGCAAAATCCGCAAATTCTCGCGAATTTGCGGATTTTTTTTGTGTGTGTTCGCAAGGATTTCTGCCAGTTCGCGAGGGTTTTGTACCAGTTCGCAATTGCGAACTTACATATCGGCTCGCAACGGTCGCGATTATGTTGTTTCTACGTCTGGTTCATCATCACAGGTTCCCAGCACCCTCTGTTTCACCCCTGCCACCCTCTGTTTCACCCATGCCACCCTCTGGTACATCAATGCCACCCTCTGGTTCATCATCACTGTAGATTATGGGGGGGAAAAGCAAGCACAACAGCCCTGCTTCAACTGACATGAATTAATTTGGGGTTGATTTATTAATGTGTCACTGTTTTAAAATTCCAGTCTGGCACCTGCTTCCTTATCTGTAATTTGCTTTCTGTTGCAGTGCAATTTTTTTCCAGGACCTTTTATGGACTACTTGTAGCTATTCTATGAGCCTGCTGTGAGGGTCAGAGCAAGGTCATACAATTGTTGCAACTAGCAACTGAACTCTGGAGGGGCCCCAGTCAGAAAGCACGACAGGGAATGGTTACTAATGATGAGTTTGAACTTTTGAACCTGCTGAATGCTTTCACTTTTGCAAAACTCGTTTTTCTGCAGAACAGCACTACAGCAACTGTAATGCCCCAAACAAGCTTACTTGTGAAAGTTGATTTCTAATCCAAAAGTGATGCAAAGAAAGTCAAAAGGCCTCAAATCCAAAAAAGTGCAGGCAAATGTCAACCTGAGGAGTTATTCTGATAAAAATCATCATTTTCAGAAGGTCTATGCTGCTTGCTAGTGGATTTCTTGTGCAGAATTGCAATTTTTGTAATTTCACGAGTGCGAGATTGTTGCTGCCTACATGTTCGCAATTGCGAACTTACACCGCACGCCGCAAAATTGTATCACCAAGAAAAAAAAATCCGCTGTGTGCGAATTTGCGGATTTTCGGTAAATTCGCGAGCGTTCGCGGATTGAGAATTTACCGAAAATCCACAAAATTCGCGAGCAGAACGGATTTTCCGCCCATGCTTAGTTATGCATCCTCCAGCCGGAGGTTTTACCCCTGGTTACCGCAATAGTGATCAATGATGGGTGGGGTATGCCTGATGGAATAAAATAAACTCGTACAGCCAGATATTCTTCCTTTATTCAGGACCAAGTGAAGGGTGTAGAGACCAAGGGCGTCTCTGTGAGAGTGATATCCTATGAACAAAATTAACTATTCGGGCGGAGAAGTGGGAAGATGGATATATTAAACCTCCTCCTGATAAGGTCTCGTGGTACTTGTTTAGGATTTTGTTCGTATATCAACGGTTCCCCAGTGGGTCGGGAGGGCCTACTGCGGTCCTTCTCTCCTTTGCACTACTTGTGCTGACTCTGCCTCTGGGGCCCGGGAAAACTATTTTTTAACAACAACTCGAATGCAGACTGAATAAAGGAAGAATATCTGGCTGTACAAGTTTATTTTATTCCATCAGGCATACCCCACCCATCACTGATCACTACTGCGGTAACCAGGGGTAAAACCTCCGGCTGGAGGATGCATAACCACTAACCCAATGATTATGCGTACAAGTGTCTAATAGCGGAGAATCAAGATATACCGCTTCCACATAAGATCAGACACGTGCATGAGGGTTTTTAATTGGGACGTATTGGTACGCAACCTGCATACCCAGGTTATGCAGGACAAGTGATCCATCCCCATCTGATTATTTTGATTATCTTATAACCAAGGAAGCTGAATGGATCACGCCTTCCTTCTCCCTCCACATTTGATTATTTGTATTTGTAAGTATAGCCTTTAGGTTATTTTATGGTACATCAGTTAGCGACTCTGGTGGGACTCAACGGGGTCGTCCTCCCGTAACCGGGTAGAAAGGACAAAAAAAGGGGAGCTCTGGTCGAGTGGGTTTACTGACCAGAGATTCTGACTTACTCCGATCTCGCGATCAGGGAGCCCCAGCTGCTAGTGACCCCTCGCCGGAGTCCTACGGGCTTAACCCAGGAGCTGACCGTGTTGGTCTTCAGGAGTTGGCAGTGGAGAATACGCAATCATACCTGCGTGCACCAGGTGAGTGAATTGTTTTTGGTGTCTTTTCGAACGCGCTGTTGAGCAGTGCCTTTGGAAACAGTTAACTGTATTCGATTCGGTGGTTGGTGAACCACAGGGAACTTTGGGGGTCTGACGGGGCAGTGTTGTGGCTGCACGGGTAGTTGCTCCACGGATTTGTTTGGTGTGACACGCGCGGTGTGCACCCAGCCTGATTGCTCTAGGATAAGCCTGTGACTGTACCTGGGTAGCCATCGGGATATATCTGAACCGGCGCTAAGGCAGCGGGCTTAGTCAGAATATTCTGATGGTGAACCGGGAAGATTGCAGCATGGTCTGTAGGTCGGTCCGTGGTTAATCCCTGTCTAACGGTCTCTTGGTAGTCTCCGGACTGCCTGAGTTTGGTATCTGTTGGTCTGAAATCTACACTGATTGGTTCTCCATGAATGGGAGTCGACAGGCTCCGTTCTTTTGGTATTGAAAAAGACATGTCGCTTTGAAAAAATTACCTTTTGAATATATTTTTTTTGTATTGTCTTGTTTGAGATTTTAGATTGGTGAATAAGATGTGAGAATGTATGAACATGGCCATGTTTGAAAGATTGTTTCTTTGAATGAAATTGCATTGTTTGTGAATAAGTATGTCGTGTTTTAGTAAACTGTATTTTGGATGCTGTTGTCGCCGAAAGGGCGCACAATTGGATCAAAGTCAACCTGCCACACCTGAGGGTAGCCCAAGTTATGATATGTATGTTAAACATGGTCTTTCTTCTATTTTGTTTAATACAATATGGTACAAGTATATGAAAGATAATGTAGAATTATGGTGGCCTTTAACCGGGTCTTTTGGTGAGAAAAAAAGTATTTACCTGCAGGATCGATTATTTTCTAAACGAAGTCGACAAACGATGTTCGACTCTTTGAATATGTGGCAGAAGGAAGCAAAACGAAGACGTATTAGGGAGAAGTTATGCAGAATAAAAACAGGTCAGACGATTAACCAAAAGGCCATAGCGTATGATAAAGAACAGACTGAGAAAAATATTGGGTGTGCAGATAGACAAAGCAGGTTGCAGGTGGATAAAAGTTATGTAACTAGGACCGGACAAGAGGATGAGATAGAGGATTTGTTAGATGCACGTCCATCTCCTCCTTATGCCCCACAACGCATATATCCTGCAGTACCTTTAACTCCAGCTTCGGCTCCTGTGTCCTTGGCTTCCATGGTGGCTTCTGTCTCTGCCCATGTAGGAACTTCTTCCGTCTTGTCCCCTCCGAGATTAGGATCAGCTACTCTATTACAAAACACCTTTGGGCATATTATCAAGGGGGTTTATCTCCGCTTTTTTGGCTTTAAAAGCCAAGAAAGCGGAGATAAAATTATCTCCCTATTACCAAGCTGTCGCTAACACCAGTTAGCGACAGCTAGTAGGAGATAGCGACCATCTTGGGCCCCACTTTGCATGTCAGTGATATTTATCACTAATGAGATGCAAAGTGGGCGTGCCAAGATGTTAGAGACTGAAAACAGTCGCTAACATCGCTATCTCCTATTACCAACTTTTGGAGATATTCGCGCTAAGCGGGAATATCTCCAAAAGCTAACACCTGCCCTGAGCAGTTCTTAGCCATGTTATCCAATGGGAGGTGGATAACATGGCTAAGAGCATTTGCTCGATAATGCATGAATATCGCTGACTTTTCAGCGATATTCATGCATTTCGGCCGTTTTTTATCGCATTTGCGATAAACCTTGTTAATAGCAAGGTTTATCTGCGATAAAAATCGCCAATGTGCGGCGATAATTTTTGTCTCTAAACAAGTTAGAGACAAAAATTATCGCTAGTTGTTGGTAATATGCCCCCTTGTCCCCTTCCCCCGTGCCTGCCCCTTCTCCAATTTGGACTTCTCAGTCTTTGAGCACGACCCCCATCCTAGCCAATCAGACACCCTGTTGCAGTCCTGGGGGTGTAGATGTGCGGCGATTGTATACTCGATCAGCGGTAGGATTAGAAGAGAAACAGATGATTGCGAATCAGGCGTCCCAATGGATGTGGCACCCTGTGTATACTATTACTGATACATGGAGTACCCTGCGAGATTATGAGCCTGTTGTGCAATAATTCCCTCTGGAGCATATGGCTACATGTCTTATTTCCTTGTGGGAACAGTGCTTTCCGTACGGTAGACCCCACAAGTAATATATGATATTTTGGACCAGGCTCATAAATTTGAATTGGGTTTGGAAGATGTGTACCGGAATGGTGAGATTCTGATAAAATATAGAGAGCGGTTACATCTGAAATGTCCTAATTTAGATTCCCAGTATCCTATGAGGGAGGTTCATCCTATTTATCATCCCAAAATACCAGAGTTACTGGATAATTAAAATCAGGTAACTAGTGCTCGCGTGGAGGCTTGATTTCAGGAGCAATGGGTCTACACCCCGTGGAAAAGGAGTGAGGTCCTTTCCCTGAAAGCGCAACTCTCCGATCCTTGTAAAAACACTACTGCCTATTATAAGGAACTCACAGAGGCTGCTTCTTCAGCTGTCATGACCTTAGCTGACATTAAGTTATTTTTTGGCCTACTGGTCCTTGTTGACGCATGGCGTCAGGTGCACGATCAGGATCATTTAGCAGAATTAGGAGGGACTTGGGACCAGTTTAAGGATTGGGATAAGGAGCGAAAGCCTGGTGATAAACCTAGACCTGAAGTATTGGCTTTGCCAGCCCGAATTATTATGTATATGCACACCTTGATTCCGCCTCGTAAGGTAGATTGGGTTAAATTGACAGCGTGCAAACAGAAAAAGGAAGAGAGTGTTTTGGATTTGTTTACCATATTTGAGGGGGTATTCATTGACTTTAGTGGACAGGATTTGTTGGTGGAAGGTGGTGTGCGATTATTTATTAATCATTTTGTGACCAATTTGTTACCTGAGATCTCGGCTACAAGCCGCTGAGAGTACTTGGACCACTTCCACCCCCTCGATTATATTGAGCATGGCTCAGTATAATGAGCATAGGGAAAATGAGAGCAAGGATAAGTCAGAAAAGAATGCAAAGTGTGAGACGTTGGCCTAATATGTAGTGTTTCCAATTCTGGAACCACTTGGTATCAGTCCAAACAAACCCCAAAGATGTCTGGTTGTAAGTCAACCTTGTTAGACAAGCTATCCTAGTGGTAGCATGGACTAAGCAGCCTTAAAGGCTTAACTTAAGAGGTCGTGTTAAGCGAGCTGTTTTACCACATACAATCCTGTAATCAAATGAAAGGACACCACACAAGTATATATTATAAAAATATATGTATTTATTTCTAAATTACTCCCCAGTACTCTTTATGAGGAAAGGGGCACAAGCGTTAAATCAAAAGCACAGTAAAACATATAAAGTTGCACAATTATGGATGAGGGCGGGTGGCCACTCAAACCATATACTAAAAAAGTGGTATAAGGAACACCAATCGAACAGTGGTTAGGCCTAGGGCCTAGAGATTCGCTGGGAGCAGTCAGGACTAGCAATGCTGAAGTCGGGAGTAGCCCACAGGAGACGGGTGCAGCACGGAAAGTGCGGCTCGCACCAATGCAATGTCAATGGTGCGTGAAAGTTACTTAAAGTGAATTAAAAGATACTTCCGCTGAACCTTGAGGAACAAAACTTTAGACACAGACCCTAGAGGGGTGTACCAGTGTATGTACACCGGCGTTGCAATGTTACCTCACCCACAGGCCGTGGGTGCACAGCGTCGAAGTGGCGTCGGGTTTTGACACGCAGGCTCTTGGTGCTTGAAGCTGTTGCAGCTGCAGGCGATGTGAAGCAGAAGTGTCCGGTGCGATCCAAGGGTGGATCGAAGTAGAAAAGTACCTGAAAGCAGAGGGGACAGAGTCTGGGTCACTCAGCAGTGACCAGGGTGGAACCAGGACGGAACCAGGCAATGTCGGGCGCAATCAGGTGGTTGTTGATAGGCTTCTCTCCGCTGTCACGTGGGCTCTGGGGCATCTGCGACGTCCAGGAGCAGGTCACGATCTGTCCCACGTAGGCTCTCGCCGTCAGCACCGTCGGCTTCAAGATTGCAGCAAACAGCACTTGGCAAAAGCAATCCACGCGGAACCGGGAGATTGCTTATCACTCGAACCAGGAGGGTCAGAGTGGGGGCTCCTTTTCACAGGAGCTGGTGCAGATCTGGAGCAACCAGAAAAGCAAGTCGTATTTTGGTTTTCGTTGGCACAGAGGCCACAAGCCAGCTGGCAAGTGACCGGGCCAACGCGTCAAGCCGCCACAAGCAGAAGGGCCCCACGCAGCACTCGTCGAGTGTGGAGGGGGTAGCTTTGGTGCAAGTGTAGCTCGGGGTGGGGGCTTCTCAAACCCCGGTGCACAGCTTCGAGGATCACTCATGGGCTGCACGGTCAGCGTCTCGTGGCCTTTTCAAGATGGCGTGCCCCACGCTTCTGGTCGCCTCCACTGGTCTCAGCTCTGCAGGGACTGTGGATCGGGCAGGGAGAAGGCAGGCAAGCTTGATCTCGTCGATCTCTGTCGCTTGAGTTCCGGCGGGAACTGCAACAAAGCAAGGGTCGAGGGCTGGATGGTGCCTGTTTGCACATGGTGGTCACTCCTTGACCACAAGGGAGATTCTTCAGTCTTCTGCGTTGAGTAGAAAGTCGAAGGGTCCAGAATTCGTTTCTTATGTTTCTTCAGGATGATTTGAGTTGCATTGGCACTGCTCCCACTCTTATTCGAATCTGGTGGGCTGGACATCCTGCTAGGTCCCCTCCTATGGGTGGGACCCAGGAAGGGGGTGGTTACACCCCTTTCCTTTGATCCAGGCCACGCTGGGACAGGGGCTGGGAGGCCCCAGAACCGGTTTGGCCGGATTATGCAAGGGGCAGCCTTGTGCTCCCCAGGCAGTGTCTGGTTTCTTTGAAACCTCCCTACTACAATCCACTATCTCCTGTCTGGGGTGGTTTAACACCGCCCTGCGACAGGAAACCCTTTGTCCAGGCCACCATTTGCTGAGTTTCGGTCAGCAGCAGGAGGCCAGACCCGTGTCTGTGGCAGGGGCATCCATTTTGTGGATCTGAGGCTCATTTTAAATCAACCGCGTTTCAGTAAAGTAACATGTCTTATCCCTCTAGAAGGGTGGAATGCTACCCCCGTCGCCAGAACTGGCGAGGGGGTAGTATTCCAATTCGTATGACACCTTACACGACATGTTTTGATAAAGCCAAACCAAAGTTGCTATATAACCGCGAGGATTATAAGGTGCTTAAGAGTATATGGTATGGCATTATCCCGGATCAGCTTAGGGAGTTGTTCCCGATAGCTGCAGACAGGCTCAGCTCATGCCAGAGCTCCATCTCACATAAAACCACGCACTCTGCCTCCAGGATTGATGAGGCCTTCCATAGGAGTGGCTTACAGGCTATATATGTGTCCAGATATAGGTTTAGATATAGGTATACTATATCTAAGCAAGGGGTGATTACACCCACTTGCCCCAGCTGAGTGATCAGCCAGTTGTGTCAATTTAAGAACCAGCCAGGGGTGGCAAAAGCTATGCTTCAGCCACTGGTAGGCCTTGTTGGCACCTATGCCCTGAGCACCTATAGTGCATAGTACAGGGGCTGACAAGGAGTCCATTTCCAATTGTGGTATGTACCTAGGGTACATGGAATCCATTTTACAGAGAGAGCAGATAGCCTGGGGCCCTGATTAGCAGGGAACCAGGCCAACTAAGTCGAAAACCAGCTAAACACAAGGCAAAAAATCTGGGGTAACCATAGTCAGGTAGCCACCTTCCTACACAACCCCCCCCCCCAAACGAAAGGAGATAAGGCTATCCTTGTCCAGGTAAGCCGTTATTGCCTGAGTGGCCATATAAGGAAGTACCTGCACTAGCATGGGTACCCCCTGTCTCATGGTCCACTAAGCAGTCCCTCACCCTAGGGGTATTAGAGGGTCTCCACCATAGGGAATCACTACCTTGGGTGTGTTTATGCAAAGTTAAAGGCTGGTTTGGATATGGAGTATTGAAGTGAGACTCCACTTATTTTGGGCTCAACTTCCTCCAATTATCTTCCACCATGTGGGCCTTTCTTTCTTCAACTGAGTTGCACTGAGGTCTCAGGGTCAACCTCTGGCTACCTAAAGCTGGAGGCTGGGTCCCTCTGTTTGGCTTGCTGGAGGGACAGTTCAGGTTTGGGCCCTTTGGGTCCCAGGTTTGGCTGTGCCCAACAGAATCCATCTGTGGGAGGTCCCTAACTACTTTTAAGGGGGCTCCCTCAGGAGTTTTTAAAGTTTTCACCTTGCTAGGGCTACTAGTTTTGGTGCCCCTAATCTGTTGATGGGGGTGCTTTATTTGACAGGGGGCTCTCTGGGTCTCACTGTCCTTCTTGTCCTCTGCAGCCCTGGGCTGACTAAGGCAAGGTAGAGAGGGGCAGGTTACCTGCTCCAGACTGGATCCCACCTGAGAAGGGTCCACTGCCATCAGAGGCTCTGTCAGGCCAGGCCTAACAACCTCTGGGGCAGTTCCTTCATCAGGGGTAAGATCAGTTCCCTGAGGAGGCTGATCCTGTCCTACTGTCTGGTGAGGGGGAGATTTCTCTTCCTCCTCCATGCTCTCAGTTTGGGTGGAGTGATCCATCATTTCAGGCTTCACAACACACATATCTGTTTGAGTTTGGGCTGTGGCCATCACAGCCCCACCAACCTTTTCAGGAGGAGACTCAGTTTGGGTTTCTGCTTTTATCATAACAGCTTTGCTATTCTGTTTTGGAAGAGCTTCTGGTAAAGATGGGGCAGAGAGTTGCTCAGCCCTACCAACCCTTTCAGGAAGGACATCTTGAATTGGGGCTATAGTCAGTACAGCCCCACTAACCTTTCCATTGGAGTTTACCATTCTAGAATGGATTTCCTGTTCAACCTCAGCCCAGGCTGAGATTTCCAAATCATTACCCAGTAGACAGTCTACAGGCAAGTTTGGTGACACTGCCACTCTCTTTGGGCCAATGACACCTCCCCAGCTGAGACTTACTACTGCCATGGGATGATTTGTTTGTATACCATCAATGTTTGTTACCTGGTATGTGGCACCTGGTAAAAGTTGCTTAGAGGGGACTATACAGTCAGCCACCATGGTGATGCTAGCCCCTGTGTCTCTAAAAGCTTCAACTTTCAAACCATTGATGATGGGTTCTTGTCTATATTTGCTCAAGGTATTTGGGCAATCAGAGAAGTTGGCAAACCCCATGCCAGTCTCATAAACAAGATCATTTGGGGATGGGGACCTGGATAGGCCAGGGTCCCCTTGGGCTCCAAAAGTAAACCCACCCAGATTCCTGGGTGTGCTCCCACTTCCTGGGGGATTACTGCTGACAGTAACAGGAGGTGTTGGAGCTGGCTTTGGAGGTATGTTTTCTTTATTGCCATTCTTGGGACAACAGTTGTCTGTTTTGTAATGCCCAACCTGTTTACAGGCATGACAATAAGGCTTTTTCTCAGTTGATGAAGTGTCTTGGGACCCACCCCCCTTCTTGGAGTTTTGGGGCCCTGGGGAAATGTTTTCTTTACTTTTATCCCCACCCTTATCTTGAGGCTTGGTAGACTCCTTCTTCTGGTTATTGTCCTGATTCTTAGGCCTAATCCTGGTTCTGACCCACTTATCTGCCCTCTTTCCCAATTCTTGGGGAGAGGTCAAATCTGAGTCCACCAGGTGCTGGTGTAAGAGCTGGTTCTGACAATTACTTAGGATCTGCTCCCTCATAATCAAATTTTACAATCCTGTGAAGTCATGTACTTTGCTGCCATTTAGCCAACCCTCCAGAGCCTTAGTTGCACAATCAACAAAATCAGTCCAGTCCTGAGTCTGTGTCTTCTGGGTATCTCTGAACTTTAACCTGTACTGTTCAGTGGTTAAGCCAAACCCATCTTTTAGAACACTCTTCAGGACTTTGTAATTGCTGGCATCCTCATGTCTGACAGTGAGGAGCCTATCTCTCCCTTTCTCTGAAAAGGAGTACCATAAGATTGCTGCCCACTGTTCCTCAGGAACCTGCTGTACCATGCAGGCTCTCTCCAGAGCAGTCATCCATTTGTGGATGTCATCCCCTTCCTGATAGGGGGGCACAATCTTTGTCAGGTTTCTACTATCAGTCAAAATTCCTTTATTAAATTAATTAAAATCATAAAAGAAGAACGAGCAATACACGGTAACATTTCATCATGACACATAGTAATACGTACAAGAGAATTTATAAATTTATGAAATCTATAAAATTTATAAAAATTTATAATTTTTTTTATAAAAAACCCCTAAAAACACATTATGCAAGAGTAAAATTGTACCATATTCTTAAAAAATTCATTTGAATATAAAAGGTAATCATTAGTGTGGAACAGAGTGCCTGATGCTAAAACGATGCTTATTTATACGTGCACCAGCAACCAAAAAACTAGCAACATGAAATGCCACTTTTAAATTGGGTAAGAGTTGCAAGAATAGCATAGCTGGTTTGACTTGAGTGAAACCCATATTGCACAGTATAGGCAGCAAGAATTTTTTTCTGCTCTCTTTTAATGACCACAGAACAGGATAAAGTGCGTTGTGTCTTGAATAGAAAAATGGTCACAGTCACATGGATCAGCATTTTCAGGTCTAGACCACTTTTTAAAATTGCCCAGTATGAAAGGAATTAAATCAAGGCGGAATCTTGTTAGGAGGAAACGATGGTATGGTTTGTGTACCGAAAAAATATATGGTTCCATACCTGGAACAGTTATTATCGTGCAATGTTTCCTAACCGTATGCTTGTTTAACTCTGTGGCTTCTCTCTCCAGGACATAGCGCTCAGACTGTCTTTACGTCTTCTAGATTTATCAAATGTGGGGAGGAAAAAAGTTCAGATCGGCCGACTAGAGTTAACTGCGTCTTGACATATTTTAACCAAGGGATGTTATAAACATTATCCAAGGCTAAGCAATCTTTAAGAATATTGTGGTTTAGAGTGAGCTCCTGATTGAGCCACACTTTCAACCAACCAATAACTGGGGCTGCCTTCAGGATGTCGGTAATATAGCCCAGGCCGAGCTCTGTGTGTATAATATATGTAGAAATAGACTGGGGGACAGAAAGCAGAGTTCTCAAGAATTTATTTTCTACTTTTTGAATTTTGTCATACTCATGATTAGTGTACCCCCAGATAACAGAGCCGTATTGGGCAACCGACAAGCATTTAGATTTGTAGACCTTTATAATGCTCTCCATGGGGCGAGCTCCAAGCTTTTTGGCAAAACCAAGCAGCCCAGCAGCCGCTCTTGCTACTGCGTTGGCTTTGGCCAAAAGCTGGGGGCCCCACTTGCCTTTTTCGTCAAAGATCACACCCAGGTAGGGAAAAGATGGAACTCTCTTAACCTCCTTCCCTGAGCAAAAGAAAGTTTTAGACTTTCTTTTCCTGCCTGCGGCTCCTGCTATCATTACGTGGGATTTTTCTACGTTAGTTTTCATGTCCAGTGAGGACATGAAATCCCCAAAAGATGAGAGTAGTTTGCTCAGTGCCACTCCAGAGCGTGCTAAGAGGACGGCGGCGTCCGCGTACAGGAGGACAGGGATCTTTATATCTCCTGCACGCGGAATGTCCATGTGGGACGCAGCCAAAACTGCCTCAAGACCATTTATATAAAGTGTAAAGAGGAGGGGTGCAAGGATACATCCCTGCCTAACCCCTCTTTCTGATTCAAAATGGCAGGTACATCTCCCTTCTGTGGTCACTCTGACCAATGTCTTGAGGTCTCTATGTAACTCTGCCAAGTATCCCACTAGTGGGGCATCAAAACCCATGGCCAAAAGGACTCCCCACAGCTTAGCCCTGTTGACCAGGTCAAAAGCTGAGGAGAGGTCCATAAAGGCCATGTACAGAGAGCCCCCCTTGGCTGCTACATATTTACTTATGATCAGTTCTAAATTCAGGCACTGGTCTAAGGTTCCTATTTTGGCTCTGAAGCCATATTGTGCATTCGATAAAATGCCCTTTTCTTCTAGAAGCTGAGTCAATCTACCTAAGAGAACTCTTCCCAAAATCTTGACACTTGAGTCGATTAAGGAGATAGGCCTATAACAGGCTGGGTCTGTTCTTTGTCCCTTTTTAAAAATTGGAATAATGGTAGACTTCGACCAGCTAATAGGAAAAACTAAGGGCCAGATGTAGGTAGGCATTTACCGGTCGGTAACGGCCGAATTCGGCCGTTACCGACCGGTAAATGCAATTTGAGATGTAGGGCCCTGTATTTTACAGAATCTGTAAATTTACCGATCGGTAAATTTACCGATTCTGTAAAATACCGAATCGGTATTTTTTCCGATTCGGTAAAATTGATATGTAGGTGGGACTCTTCTGAGTCCCACAAGCATTAAAGAATCGGTATTTTACCATCAAATACTATTTGATGGTAAAATACCGATTCTGGTGTGCATGCACATGTGTGCATGCACACCTGTCCCATATGACAGCCTGCCACATGGCCCCCGAACCTTTTTTGGGGGTGCTAGAGGGTGTCAAAGTGACACCCCCTGCACCCTTGTCAGAATCGGTATTTACCGATTCGGTAAAAGGAACATCTGGATGTTCCTACATATCCACCCCTCAGATTTACCGATTTTTAATTACCGAATCGGTAAAATTCGGTAATTAAAAATCGGTAAATCTCATTTACCTACATCTGGCCCTAAATCTCTTGTGGCATTAAAAATGTTGGTAAGAATTTTAGCGCTTAATTCGGGGGCACTCTTAAAAAAGTCAGCGGGAACCCCGTCGGGCCTGGAGCCTTTTTAGAATGTGTGTCGCTGATAGCTTTTTTAACCTCATCTATGCTAAAAGGAGAAATGGGAGAGACTGCTAGTGTGGATTGTAATCCACGGCCTGAGATATTATCAGGGCAACTGTAAATATTACTAAAGTGTGTGACCCATTGATCATCCGGTATGGTGCAATCTGCTCTCTGCTTATCTGGATCAACAAAAAAGGGATGATTTATTATCGCCCAAAATTTTGAGCTGTCTCTCTGTGTGTCAGGCGACAGCAAATCATTCCAGGCCTCAGATTTGATCTCTGATTTTCTCTTCCTGATAGCGTCATTATAGTTTTTCCTTAACAACGCTATCTGTGCTTTATCTCTTGGTTCAGATTTTAAAGCCTTTAAGAGAATTGAGTGTGCCTTTGAACAATCTACATTAAACCATTTGTTGCCTTTACATGTCCGACCCTTATTCCTTACAGTCAGGTCCAGATCAACCTGACTGCAGATAATACCAAATGCCTCTATCAAAGTAGGAGACGAGTTATTATTATCCAGGCAGATTGCAACCTCTCTCTCAACTTTAGACAGGGTGTCCTGTATAAAAGTGATCGGGGTTACTTGATCCCACTTCAGCCTACGGTTCTGATCTCCCAGGACTAAATTAGTTGCGCATAAGGCTGCAGCTTCTCTCTTTCCAAAAACTCCCTGAGATAAAATCTCTAAAATTACTGGGTTATGATCACTAAAAACTGAGGTTTCTACCTTATAGGTTGAGACCTCAGACAAAACACTAGGCGACAAAAAAATATAATCTACTATTGTGCCAGAGTTGTTACCCACGAATGTCGGTAACCTCAAGTCCCTATTACTACTAGAGAATTCATAAAGATTAAAAGTTGCTAAAAGTGATTCCAGAGCCTCCCCACGCGATGAGTGTTCGAAGTGCGGAATACAGAGATAAGGGGGAAAATCTTCATATTCCTCGCGGCAACCCCTGTCGCATGGGTGGATATTGTAATCTCCCATGAGAATCACGTCAAAGCTGTGGGCACTATTTTCGCTGTGGGTAGACAAGAAATCCTCTAAGGTTACCAAATGCTCGTTGAGCAATTGACTGACAGGAGAATTATAAAAATTAACTAATAAGGTAGGCTGTGAGTTAAAAGTAGTTAATTCAACTGCTAGTATATTTGTTGAGTTAGAGTTAATTTGTCTTGGCTTTCCCTGGACATTCAAAGAAATATATATAGCCAAGCCTCCCTTTGCCCTTCCAGATGTGCTAGAGACAGCAGGTACAGAAAACGGGGAAAAGCCGTCTAGAGCAAATCCGTCGGACGTCTCCCAGGTCTCCTGGAATACAAGAATGTCATGAGATCTAACCATTTCCAACCAGTTCTTATTACTAATTTTAGAGCTAATGCCAGCGATGTTCCAGCTCAGGATACTGCACTCCCTGTTGTTTTTAGATTTTGGATCTAAATGTAGAGGGGCAGAAAAAGAAACAGGTAAAAAATCCTCATGGTTAGTATCTTCTATAGGAGCAAGTCAATCATTCTGATCCATGAAGGACAATGGGGCGTAGCGGTTAAATAACTGGAGAGGTTTAACAAAGGAGTTTTGCTGTGCTAAAAGGGGATATTGGGCTACAGAATTATGCCTTATATCCTGCCCTTGTCTGGGGTTGAAATCCCAGGGTCTATCCCACCCCAACGCTGGAGTCCTAGGATATGTGACATTTTGTTGCTCCCCATAAAAAAACTTCAAAGTTAGAGGAACAACAGTGCCTTTCCTGCGTTGGGGGGGGGAATAGATTGGCCAGGATATTAGGAAGAACATCTTGGTTCGAGAGGGTCACTGCCACACAGTCCCCCTTAAACTTTTTCGGGCGGTTACCCAGCCAAGGGACCCTGGTCGCAGACTTAATGGCATTTGCCAGATGATGTTTCCCCCCTGGGGCTAACCGCATGTTGTTGGTTAGCCAGTACAGGGCCTTACTGGTAAGAGAGGTAGGGCTTTCAACTGTTCCCCCTTCCAAAGGGGGTACATTTGCAAGCACCAAAACCACTGGGATGGCCTCAATTAAAAATTGGTGGAGGACCATAGTTTGGGTAGTTGCTGGGGGTGGTTCCACAGAGGGAGGAACATCTGTTGGGATGGTAACCAAAAGAGGGCCCTCAGAGATGGTAGACAAAGGTATTAATGGCTGGGGCAATGAGTTGTCAGCAGGTAACTGAGTCCCTTCATTATTCTGAAAGACTTCGTTAATCAGATCTCCCCCTGTGTTGTTGGGCAGGATTGTGACTATCTTAGTGATATTTTCCACCCCATCTACTACCTTAGTACTTAAGCCACCCAGCCTCTTAACCTCTGCGTGCAATTTGTCTAATTTCGATATCAAGGGTTTGACAATGGCATTAATTTTTTGTTCAAGAAAGTCAGAGATCCTCTCGAAAAAAGCGTCCTCAAAGCTATGACTCTGATTATCCTCCACGACATTTACTTGTTTAGTCTTTGGAGTGGTGACCCTTTTCTTTCTTGCCCCTAAACGCGAGCCACTCAACTTTGGGGGAATCTTGGTACATAAGCGTCTTGGCCTTGTTGCACGCCCTTTTGGTGTCATCTCCTTGGGTGCAGCTTGTGCATGTGTCTCTTGGTCAGAGTCAGTGTCAATGTCAGTACCACCCTCAGCCTGTGTGTTAGAAGTCTCGATAGCCGTGATTGCATTTTCTGGTGCACTGCTTTCATCCAGGAGAATGGGGCCGCTAATTACATTGTCCTGGCTAGTTTCTTGCAGAATAGTATCATCAATCATAGTGGAAGCAGTAGGTGGCAGACAGCGAAGATCTGGGGATTGACTTAGACCAAGAGAGTCTCTCCTTTGCATATTAATTTTCCTGACTGTCTGCACAAGAAAATTATCAAGGGTCTTCTGTGGGGCTTCCTTCAATTTAGCAGGCATACTTTTACAATATAGTCACAGCCAACGTTTAGAGATTTTAAGTACTTAATATATTTTAAGAACAGCGATGTAGCTTACTTGAATGTAGTCCTGTAGGGTTTCTGACCCTGCCCTGCCTCCTCGTGCCGATGAGGGCCGTAGAGGGCCCGCCCTTTGCCCGGGCTTAGCCCCGGGCGTTCCCGCGCGCGACTCGCGGGGGCGAGGGGGGTATCAGCGTTTTACCAGCGCCTCCGGGCGCTTGAAGCGCGTCACGGTCGCGCTGGTGCCCCAGGGGCTGCTGGGGATTGTGGTCCGTAGCTCCCGGTGCCTCCCGGAATTCTCTCCGCCGTTTCCCTCACGGCTCTTCTCTGCCCGATGGCAATTCAGTTATGGCAAAGACTGGTGTCCCCCCTGGTCTCGTGGGGGTCAGCGTTTTACCAGCGCCTCCGGGCGCTTCAAGCGCGTCACGGTCGCGCTGGTGCCCCAGGGGCTGCTGGGGATTGTGGTCCGTAGCTCCCGGTGCCTCCCGGAATTCTCTCCGCCGTTTCCCTCACGGCTCTTCTCTGCCTGATGGCAATTCAGTTATGGCAAAGACTGGTGTCCCCCCTGGTCTCGTGGGGGTCAGCGTTTTACCAGCCCCTCCGGGCGCTTCAAGCGCGTCACGGTCGCGCTGGAGCCCCAGGGGCTGCTGGGGATTGTGGTCCGTAGCTCCCGGTGCCTCCCGGAATTCTGTCCGCCGTTTCCCTCACGGCTCTTCTCTGCCCGATGGCAATTCAGTTATGGCAAAGACTGGTGTCCCCCCTGGTCTCGTGGGGGTCAGCGTTTTACCAGCGCCTCCGGGCGCTTTAAGCGCGTCACGGTCGCGCTGGTGCCCCAGGGGCTGCTGGGGATTGTGGTCCGTAGCTCCCGGTGCCTCCCGGAATTCTCTCCGCCGTTTCCCTCACGGCTCTTCTCTGCCCGATAGCAATTCAGTTATGGCAAAGACTGGTTTCTACTATCATAGGACCTGGGTTTCTCTTTAGGAACTTTGCTGCCACCAGTGGCATCTAAGCCACACAATTTTCTTTCTCTTGCTAAAGCAAGTTTAGCTTGAGCCAAGGCTACCTCTTCCCTTTCTATTTGGAGTTGGACAGCCCTCATCCTGGCCCTATGCTCTTTTCTCTGGGAGGGAGTCATCCCTCTTTGAGATTCTCTTGAGGCACTAGAAAGATGAGAGTCCCCTGATTGAGATCTCACCCTCCTGTTACCTGGGAGAATTTGGTTATGAGATCTGGAGTGGTGCTGGCCCTCTCCATTCCCATGTAGGTCCAAGTTGGCCTGGTTAAGCCTGGCAACCTGTACCTGGTTTCCCCTCTGATCCTGATCTTCAGGCTCTTCTAAATCTGAGCCTTCCTCTTCCTCTTCCTCCTCCTCTTCTTCATCTTCTGGAAGATTCTCATTCTCAGGGGAGTGTATCCCTTCACCTGATTCTAAGGGAGCCTGACTCACCTTATCTAAGTCATCCTTTTCTAGGATAGCTATTAGGGAAGGAATGGTAGGGCCTCTGCCCTTTTTTAGCCCCCTGGCTGTGCACAAGGCACTCAGGTCTTTGTGGCTAAGGTTGTCATATCTGGATGTTGTCCCTATAGGATCAACTATTACAGGAGCAGAGCCTGAGGCTCTACCTGTATCAGACATGACTGCTAGTGAGGTGTAAGTGATGCACTTACCTACACTGAGTGTTTTCCTACTGTACCTTGCTAGTGAGTTGTAGTCAGGGTGTGCTAATCCCTTTAATCTACAACTACTAAGTTCAGTAGAACTTAATATGCTAAGATTTTGATTTATATGTACCTAAGGTACTTGATGTGATCTTTCAATTTGATGTAAAGATTGCAATGGTAAAACAAACAGCAAGCTCAAATCCCACCGCTGCCACCAATGTGAGAAGTTGGCCTGATATGTAGTGTTTCCAATTCTGGAACCACTTGGTATCAGTCCAAACAAACCCCAAAGATGTCTGGTTGTAAGTCAACCTTGTTAGACAAGCTATCCTAGTGGTAGCATGGACTAAGCAGCCTTAAAGGCTTAACTTAAGAGGTCGTGTTAAGCGAGCTGTTTTACCACATACAATCCTGTAATCAAATGAAAGGACACCACACAAGTATATATTATAAAAATATATGTATTTATTTCTAAATTACTCCCCAGTACTCTTTATGAGGAAAGGGGCACAAGCGTTAAATCAAAAGCACAGTAAAACATATAAAGTTGCACAATTATGGATGAGGGCGGGTGGCCACTCAAACCATATACTAAAAAAGTGGTATAAGGAACACCAATCGAACAGTGGTTAGGCCTAGGGCCTAGAGATTCGCTGGGAGCAGTCAGGACTAGCAATGCTGAAGTCGGGAGTAGCCCACAGGAGACGGGTGCAGCACGGAAAGTGCGGCTCGCACCAATGCAATGTCAATGGTGCATAAAAGTTACTTAAAGTGAATTAAAAGATACTTCCGCTGAACCTAGAGGAACAAAACTTTAGACACAGACCCTAGAGGGGTGTACCAGTGTATGTACACCGGCGTTGCAATGTTACCTCACCCACAGGCCGTGGGTGCACAGGGTCGAAGTGGCGTCGGGTTTTGACACGCAGGCTCTTGGTGCTTGAAGCTGTTGCAGCTGCAGGCGATGTGAAGCAGAAGTGTCCGGTGCGATCCAAGGGTGGATCGAAGTAGAAAAGTACCTGAAAGCAGAGGGGACAGAGTCTGGGTCACTCAGCAGTGACCAGGGTGGAACCAGGACGGAACCAGGCAATGTCGGGCGCAATCAGGTGGTTGTCGATAGGCTTCTCTCCGCTGTCACGTGGGCTCTGGGGCATCTGCGACGTCCAGGAGCAGGTCACGATCTGTCCCACGTAGGCTCTCGCCGTCAGCACCGTCGGCTTCAAGATTGCAGCAAACAGCACTTGGCAAAAGCAATCCACGCAGAACCGGGAGATTGCTTATCACTCGAACCAGGAGGGTCAGAGTGAGGGCTCCTTTTCACAGGAGCTGGTGCAGATCTGGAGCAACCAGAAAAGCAAGTCGTATTTCGGTTTTCGTCGGCACAGGGGCCACAAGCCAGCTGGCAAGTGACCGGGCCAACGCGTCGATTCGCCACAAGCAGAAGGGCCCCACGCAGCACTCGTCAAGTGTGGAGGGGGTAGCTTTGGTGCAAGTGTAGCTCGGGGTGGGGGCTTCTCAAACCCCGGTGCACAGCTTCGAGGATCACTCGTGGGCTGCACGGTCAGCATCTCGTGGCCTTTTCAAGATGGCGTGCCCCACGCTTCCTGTCGCCTCCACTGGTCTCAGCTCTGCAGGGACTGTGGATCGGGCAGGGAGAAGGCAGGCAAGCTTAATCTCGTCGATCTCTGTCGCTCGAGTTCCGGCGGGAACTGCAACAAAGCAAGGGTCGAGGGCTGGATGGTGCCTGTTTGCACAGGGTGGTCACTCCTTGACCACAAGGGAGATTCTTCAGTCTTCTGCGTTGAGTAGAAAGTCGAAGGGTCCAGAATTCGTTTCTTATGTTTCTTCAGGATGATCTGAGTTGCATTGGCACTGCTCCCACTCTTATTCGAATCTGGTGGGCTGGACATCCTGCTAGGTCCCCTCCTATGGGTGGGACCCAGGAAGGGGGTGGTTACACCCCTTTCCTTTGATCCAGGCCGCGCTGGGACAGGGGCTGGGAGGCCCCAGAACCGGTTTGGCCGGATTATGCAAGGGGCAGCCTTGTGCTCCCCAGGCAGTGTCTGGTTTCTTTGAAACCTCCCTACTACAATCCACTATCTCCTGTCTGGGGTGGTTTAACACCGCCCTGCGACAGGAAACCCTTTGTCCAGGCCACCATTTGCTGAGTTTCGGTCAGCAGCAGGAGGCCAGACCCGTGTCTGTGGCAGGGGCATCCATTTTGTGGATCTGAGGCTCATTTTAAATCAACCGCGTTTCAGTAAAGTAACATGTCTTATCCCTCTAGAAGGGTGGAATGCTACCCCCGTCGCCAGAACTGGCGAGGGGGTAGTATTCCAATTCGTATGACACCTTACACGACATGTTTTGATAAAGCCAAACCAAAGTTGCTATATAACCGCGAGGATTATAAGGCGCTTAAGAGTATATGGTATGGCATTATCCCGGATCAGCTTAGGGAGTTGTTCCCGATAGCTACAGACAGGCTCAGCTCATGCCAGAGCTCCATCTCACATAAAACCACGCACTCTGCCTCCAGGATTGATGAGGCCTTCCATAGGAGTGGCTTACAGGCTATATATGTGTCCAGATATAGGTTTAGATATAGGTATACTATATCTAAGCAAGGGGTGATTACACCCACTTGCCCCAGCTGAGTGATCAGCCAGTTGTGTCAATTTAAGAACCAGCCAGGGGTGGCAAAAGCTATGCTTCAGCCCCTGGTAGGCCTTGTTGGCACCTATGCCCTGAGCACCTATAGTGCATAGTACAGGGGCTGACAAGGAGTCCATTTCCAATTGTGGTATGTACCTAGGGTGCATGGAATCAATTTTACAGAGAGAGCAGATAGCCTGGGGCCCTGATTAGCAGGGAACCAGGCCAACTAAGTCGAAAACCAGCTAAACACAAGGCAAAAAATCTGGGGTAACCATAGTCAGGTAGCCACCTTCCTACACAAAGGATCTTAAGACACAATTATTGTTACAACAAGTTATGAGGGAAAGGGGCAGAGATCGTGGCAGGAGAGGGTTTGTTCTGAGAGGGGCGGGAACTGGACGAGAAGGAGGTCCAGCTGTTGCTCCATCAGTCCACCAGTGCTCTTACTGTAAACAGGAAGGGCATCGGCGAGCTCAGTGTCCATTGCTACAGGCTCGGAACGGGACAGCAAGAGGAAGAGGAAGAGGTCGAGGTGGCGTGAATCGAAGTGATATGCGAAGAGAAGAAGCATCGCATGGTGAGTCGGAAAAGAATTACTTCGATAATCTGAGAGGGAGGCAGTACTACAACGAAAATTGTGTGTTCGAGGGGGCTGATGGGTATGGTTATACATAGGACAGCCATGGACAGAGTAGGGGCCAGGTATCAGTACCCATCGATCAGCAAGGGCCCTATGTAAAAGGGCGGTTGATGGGGACTTCTGAAAACTTCCTATTTGATACGGGTGCAATGAATAGTTCGATTTCCCATTCACTGGTCCCGGGGGATGCTTTGTCTGGGCAAAACAACATTTCAGTGGGATTTTCGGGAATCCCGGTAGTAAGCCCCATCTCTAAACCTGTTCCGTTTACAATTGGCCCGGTCTCTGTGGGCTCTCCATTTTTGTTAACTTCACATTGTGGGGAAAATTTGTTAGGATTGGAGTTGCTGAAGAAATTACATGCAAAAATTAATTGTTCCCCTGACGGTGTTTATTTGACTATAAAATCAGTCAAGGCACACGCTCTAGTGAGATCCTGTAGAGGATTGGAGCCTTACCTTGCCCTTATACACAATGCCCAGGACAGATTTCTATTAACACGTTTTAGCCTCAATCTTTTACATTACTTATTAGCAGAGCCGGCAGGTTTTACAAATTCAGTTGAGTTAAAGAGTCCCTGCGGCTGCGATCAACGATCTCCGCAGGATACCCTTCATTTTTTATTATTAAGCCAATTTTATCGTATTCCCAGGCATCGTTTTTTAATAAGCTTGTTTAAAAGGCCAATTTCAGACATGCAAAGGAAGCTCTCTTACATTTGCAAATGGCCAGAGATCCCCTGACTTTATTCTTTGTGATAAATTTTTTAAGATCATCAGTTAAAGTGAGAGATACTAGAGGCATTTGTTGAGCAAAAATTATGATAAATTTGATAGAAAGGTGGGGGGGATTATTTGTCTCACATGTGAACTGTGTAATTATTAGTATGTTATTGCTCCTGATGTTTTTCTTTTCTTTTAAAATTTATATGTTCTTATTTTTATACTGTACTTTTATGGTGTTAAATGAAAAAATGCCGAAAAAAGAACTTTGATGATGATGATGATGATGACTATACAATCACCAGGTAAACATAGCCGACAATGTTTCACAAAAAATTAGCCCTTTCTTCCAGAGTTCGCTGCCATACCATCGACTCTGTGGGCGACGGGAGACACGGATGTCGGTTTATTAAAAATTCTGCCTGTTTCTATCACTTTAAAACCAAACGCTCGTTTACCCCGCATACCTCAGTACAAGATTTCACCGGCTGGTAAAAAGGCTCTGCTTGCTATCATTTAGGATCTGATTGATAAGGGTGTGGTGGAAGAAACAGCTGCAAACGTGTGTAATAGCCCGATATTACCGATTTTGAAAAAGGCTCCTGTTGGGAATGATGTCGATCATGTTGATACCTTTTGCTTTGTAATTGATTTACGAGAAATTAACAAGATAGTGGTGCCGCAGTATCCGGTGTTTTCTGATATCACTACTATTTTCACCATGATCCCTCCCACTGCAAAGTATTTCTCGGTTATCGATCTGAAGAATGCTTTCTTCAGCATTCCGATCCATCCTGATAGCCGTCATATTTTCGGCTTCTCCTTATCTGGATGCAGCTTTTGATTTTGCCGCGCACCCCAGGGGTACCCTGAGAGTTCTAGCATTTACATCCAGGCTTTGAAAGCAGTGTTAGACAAATTGACCCTACCCCCCCGGCAACGTACTTCTCCAGTATGTTGATGATCTGTTGGTGGCTTCCGATACTGAGAGTGGCTGCAAGGAAACCACTGTTAAATTATTATCTTATTTGGCGGCCAATGGTAATAAGGTATCCCTCTCTAAATTTCAATATTGTCGACAGGAGGTGACCTACCTTGGTCATCTACTGTCAAAAGGAGGGAGGAAGCTAACTCTTGAACGTGTGACTACCATTTCTAGCATGTCTGTACCTCGTACTCAGCGTGATGTTAGTGCATTTCTTGGCATAACCTCTTACTGTCAGCAATGGATTCCTAATTTTTCCCTTCTTACTAAACCTCTCTTGTATTTAACCACTGAAGATGTGCATGAACCTCTACCTTGGACTGATGAAGGCCAGAAAGTGTTTGATTCTTTGAAATCTGCGCTTTGTTCTGCACCCGTCTTGGGTACTCCTGACTACCAAAATCCTTTTGTGCTCTACGTACATGAGGTGGACGGTTGTTCGCTTTCACTGTTAACACAAGGCTTTGGTAAGCAAAGACCTTGTGCCTATTTCTCGGCGGTGTTGGATAACGTCGCCAGAGCGCTTCCTAGCTGTCTGAGGGCTACTGCCGCTGTTATGCTATTTGACAGTCGGAATGGCTAGTGTTGAATACCGACCTAACAGTGATGGTACCTCAGGCTGTGAACACATTAATGAATAAAACAAAGACTCAGCACCTTACGAGTGCTCGTCTTACTGGATATGAATTGAATTTATTTGCACCCCATATTACAATTAAGCGGTGTGCCACTCTGAATCCTGCCACATTGCTACCCCTCCCTTCAGATGAAACGATGAATGACATACATTTGGGACCAAAGAAGAGACGAAGGGACGGGTAAATTTTACAAACATTCCTCTATCTGATCCCCAAGGGGAATTGCATGTTGATGGCTCTTGGTTCAAGTTACCAGATGGCACGACAACAGCTGCATATGCGATTGCGACCCTCTGCACAGTAGTTAAGACTTCTCGAGTACCCTATCAGTCAGCACAAGCAGCTGAGTTAGTGGCATTACTTTGAGCTTGTGAATTAAGTGAAGGAAGGATTGGGAGAAAATATTTACACAGATAGCCAATACGCCTTTGGCGTGGCTCATAGTTTCGGCCGCGTATGGGAGGAGAGGTTTTCTCACTTCTCATGGTCCCTTGATTTCACGTTTACTCACAGCTTTAACATTACTAGAGAAGGTAGCTGTAGTTAAATGCAGTGCACATAAAGCAGTGGTAGATGCAGTGGGTGAAGGGAATGCTTTCGCAGATCAGGTGGCAAAGGAAACTGCCAAGTCCAAAATGTCATCCATGTGTTTGACCACTTCTGCTAGGTGGGTGGCAGAGACTGGAATATTTAATAACACTATGAAAAGTGTCAGAGAAAGACAAAAGGAATCTACTCCTGCCGAATTGGCTCGTTGAGAAAGGGAAGTCAGGATATTAGATGAAAACGATTGCTGGGTTGATTTGACTGAAAAACAGAGATGGTTGTTACCTAACGCATTGGTGAACGCTGTAGTGACCATGGCCCATGGCCCAGCACCCATTCAGGCGAAAGGCATCTGTGCACTTTTGGACCCTGTGTGGAATAATCCTAATATTTCTAAAACTATTGGCCATTTGGTCCAATATTGCATGATTTGTTTGGGACACAATCCTGGGGGGAGGGACCAGTTCTCAGTGGAAACTTTGCACCACCATCCTTGCCTTTTGAGGTGCTCCAAATGGATTATATCCAGTTGGATCGTGTTAATAATCTGAAATATGTTTTGGTTGTGGTATGTGCCTTTAGTAAATGGGTGGAGGCCTTTCCGACCAAGGAAAACACTGCCTTGGCAAAAGCAAAAGCTGTGATAAAAGAGTTTTTCCAGCGCTACGGATTACCCAGGTGATCTGGACAGATAACAGGAGACACTTTAATGCAGAGCTTATCAGTCATGTTTGTAATGAGTTGCAGATTAAGCAGAAGTTTCATACAGCTCAACACCCCCAATCTGTGGGACTGGTTGAGAAATATAATGGATTTTTGAAATTAACAATGGCCAAGATTCAAGAAGATACTGGGCTGAAATGGCCCGATGCCCTACCATTAGCTTTGATGTCCTTACGATTTACCCCTGATTCTCGGTCTGGTCTGTCCCCGTATGAGGTGAACTTTGGGGGACCAGCCAATGTTTGGAGAGTCCCGAGACCCAAATCTTTCTGTGATATTGATTACCCTATTATTTGTATGCTTTGACTAAAGATCTCAGTTCCATTCATCAACAGGTATCAGCAGTGTTGCAGCCCCTGCCGGAGGGTCCCAGACATCGCTTACACCATGACAGTGGGTCCTGGTCCCAAATTATCAGCGGAAATCCAGCTTGGACCCTCGCTGGTCAAAGCCCTACCAAAGTCTCCTGGCTACGCAAACAGCAATAAAGGTGGATGGCAAGTGACATTGGATACATGTCTCGCATCTGAAGAAGGTGCCCCTCCCGCTTCCTCATGACCCGCGAGATAAGGAAGGAATCTTGACCCAGGAGAGTGAACAAGCCCCTTGTTTTGTCCCTTTTTATGACGCCCTAGTAATCGGAGAAAGGCAAGGAGAAGGAGTGCCGGGCTCGGAAGGGGTTTTGGCATCTGAGTCAGCACTTGCCCCGGATTCTGTTAATCCTGTTGTTGATCAACAAGTCCCTAATATTCCTATTGCAGAGAATGCACCTTCCTCTGTTTTGTTCTCTGATCAGAAAACGCCTGTCCATGCTCGATACAACCTGCGGCCCAGAAGACGACACGGTACCCCATATGAAGATGGCAGGAGATAGGGAAATACTTGAATAGGGTTTGTTAGAAACCTTTCTGGGGTATTGAGCGGGACACTGGACTGAACACATTGAGAGTTTGGAACATTTTCGGTTGTTCTGTTCAGAAAGAAAGACTGAGGGCCATATTACCAAGATGTGTGTTAAAAAACGCACATCGCACATTTCCCTATTGCCGGATTTTATCGCCGTGTTAGCGCGTCATTATCAACGCGCAACACGTAGGCGATATTATATCCGGTGATAGGCGGCGATAGGGAACATTAGCGCGTGAAAACAAGCGTTGTTGTCACGCGCTAATGTGTGCCTTGATAATATGGGGGGTGAATTCAGCATTATGATCCACACCTCCATGTTATCAATGCCTAACACCTGATCAGAGAAGGCGTTGGGAGACCTGCGATAAACGAGTTTATCGCAGGTCTCTTTCTCCCAACACCAGCTTGGTAATAGGGTGTTACCACTTCCAACCACATTTTATATGTGGTTGGACGTGGGAACGCCCACTTTGCATGTCATTGCATGTTTCTCGCTGACATGCAAAGTGGGCTTGAGGAAGGCGTTAGCATGCCCTTGTTAATAGGGCGCTAGAAGTATCGCCGCTTTCTAAGCGCAATTCGCCGAAAAAGCGGCGATACTTCACCTTTGTAATATGGCCCTGAATTTCTTGAGGAACGGGACCCAGGTTGTGCATTCTTCAAGAACTGTGGGAAGACACAGCTCTAACGCGTGGATTTGTTGTTTGGGTTCTTTTGATGAACGATAGGAGCCTGCCTGTGAGGCTCTAGACGGACACAGGAAAGAAGAACCCTTTGGCAGGTTGGACTGCATTGCCCGAGTTTAGTTTTGGACTTTTAGGCAATATGTATCCCTTTGCCCGTTTTGTCCGTGATGAGGAATGACCTTTTGTACCCCGTCATTAACCCGATTGTATACAATTTTTTTCTAGTTGGACCCTTCGTGTAAAAATAGCTTTTGTAGTTACCATTATGATTTTGTTTATAATAATGATGAGTGTTTTTGTATACTTAGATTTTCGTCATCCTATGTCTACTATTCTGGGAACAACGACCCTATCCCCGGAACATTATTTCTATACCTTGGCCTCACACAAAGAAATGCCTCGTAAAACCTATACTAAAAATGTGTTTGTAGAAATGCTTCATCAAACGCACACTGCAACAAATATCACCAATTGTTGGAGTTGTGGCCTTTTGCCCTCCGTAATGCATTGTCATGATTTGTTTATTTCTTTGCCATTGTCGTATTTAGGAAGTTGTGAGGCCTGGTGTAAATTATTCTCTATGATGTACATGCACTATACTGTAGATACTACTCGTTATTCCGAAAGGGACTACAAGATGATTTTAGCAAACATAGAAACGCACCAAGGCTTTGACCCAGAGGGAAATAATGGAGAAGGGACATTAGACCCAAATGCTTGTATGAATATGTACACAGATTAGGGAAATGTTACCTGGCTCATGAATGAGATCTTGGATTTTGCAGAATGTAATTTCACTCAGTATTTCCAACAATTTAAGGACAGAAATATCACAGATGACAAGGCAATCCGAGTACCCATACTGAATAGTACTTCAGTCTTTTGTGTTCAAAGAGCAGGACAAATATTAGTAGGAGAAAGCCAGTGTAACTATACTTATCGACTGTGAACTTTCAGTAGCCCTCCATTATTGACCCCTCCTAATGAATATTTTGTGTGTTGAAAAAATGCATACACATGACTTCCTCATAGTTGGGCCGGTCGTTGTTATCTATCTTTCCTATATCCTCCAGTGTATATAGTGCCTGCTAATAATCATAAGGAACACCAATTAGAAAAGTGAGGGCTGCCCCTCAGTAGAGAGTCGAGAGATTTAGACACCACTGATATAGATCAAACTGACACAGCGGAGCAACATTTCATCGATATAATGAAGGGAATATTTTCTATCTGGGGATCCATTATTACTAGTAAGGAAGTAAGGCGTCTGTCCAGAGTAGTTGAAAGGGTGATCAATACCACTGCAGGTATATTAACCAATCTAACTGTAGAACTTCAAGCAACAAGACTTGTCTTGCTTCAGAACAGAATGGTACTAGACGTTATCTTGGCTGATCGAGGAGCAGCTTGCCGTGTGATCTGCAGTTCCTGTTGCATATACATCCCTGACTCCGCCCCTTCTGTTCATTTGGCTATTCAAAAGCTACACCGCTTAGCATCTGAAGTACATGCGGACACAGGGACCTGGTCTTTGTCTGGTTGGTTCTGGGGCCTGTTATCCACTTGGGGATGGAAGATTTTGATGATATTGGCGGGCATAGCTGGCGTCATACTTACTTGCTGTCTATGTATGCATTGTGGGCCGGCTTGTTGTTCTTATTGTGCTAGTAAACTTGCCTCTTCCATTACCACTCCTTTCCAGCAGCTGTAAAGGCACAATTAGTGCAACAAGAGATAAAAGATCTAATGCAGATCGATGAAGGGATAATTGGGGACTGACTAATCTTTATGTTAGCTACATCATGCAAAAGGGCGGTTCTGAGGGATAAAAAGATGATTTCCCTTATGTTAGTGGTATGGGTCGTACATATATACTGTGTTAGCATGATGTATCTATATATTCCTAGTATAGAGGTATGCATAGTGCTTAATCTGTAACTTCTTTTTCTAGTTAGTAAGGGTATATGCTGTTTGTGTGTTCTGCTTGCATCGAGTAGGCCGAAAACTGTACAGACGCCATCTTTTCTTGTCTGCGTTAGACACGAACAGTGATCACGTGTTGCGTTCCAATGGTTGTCAGGCCTTAGTTTAGTTGATTTGCTGGAGACAGCTGAATACACGCTATTCTCTCCCTGTGCTTGGACTCAAGGTCGCATCTGGCTATGGGTGCGATAAGCGCATTCCTGGAGGTGCCGTGCTTGCACTCCTAGGCACCAAGACGAAAGGGAGTCACCCCTCCTGACCCTCCCAATAATAACTAAAGCAGAGCTTTGTACTAACCATGATTGCCATATATGGTCCTTTCTGAGGGCCAAGAGCCAAGTAGTGTTTTTCCATATATGGTGACTTCATGTACCAGCCTAAAGTATATATGTATTGTTTTGAGTGTAAGCCAGCAGTCTTCTCCACGCACCGTGAGGGGTGAGGATGGGAGAGGTTCCTCTATAGAGTATTTTGTATAATAAATGATTGAACTTTCTACACTGCCAACTGACTGGTTATTTGGTAATTGGTATTGGGCTATTGGTAAGTATAGCCTTTAGGTTATTTTATGGTACATCATCAGCAATGGACTTGAGACATCCGGGCAATGCTGAAGCTACTGGATCTAAAGTAGCAGAGAAGTAGTGAACTGGTCTACGGACTCCTCCATGACTTTGAGTAAGAACTGATAATGCGCAACCTTCTCTCTCATAACAGAATAATGAAAAGGACTTGTTATAGTCTGGCATCTTCAGAGCTGGAGCACGACACAGGCCCTCTCTCAACTCTAAGAAAGCAACCAGGCAGTTGTGATCCCACGTTACTGGATCACGCACAACCTTGTGCGTCAGCCCCTGTAAAGGCTTTGCCTTCAAGAAAAAGTTTGGGATCCACTGACGGCAGTACCCAACCATTCCCAGAAACATCCTGACTTACTTCTGAGTGGTAGGCACAGTCATATTCATAATTGCCTCAATTTGATCTGGTGACACTTTCCTTTTGCCTTTTTTGATTCGGTGACCCAAATACTGAACCTCAGTCAAACAATACTGTAATTTGTTTGGAGACACCTTGCGTCCATTCTCTGCTAGATGTTCAGCAAAGCAACAGTATCGACCCTGCAAGCATCATCCATCTCAGATGCAATCAAGAGATCATCAATATACTGCACAAGAACTGAGGGGCATATTATCAAGGGAGTTTATCTCCGCTTTTTTGGCTTTAAAAGCCAAGAAAGCGGAGATAAAATGTTCTCCCTATTACCTAGCTGTCGCTAACACCAGTTAGTGACAGCTGGTAGGAGATAGCGACCATCTTGGGCCCCTCTTTGCATGTAAGAGAAATTTATCACTAATGACATGCAAAGTGGGCGTGCCAAGATGTTAGCGACTGGAAACAGTTGCTAACATCGCTATCTCCTATTACCATCTTTTGGAGATATTCGCGCTAAGCGCGAATATCTCCAAAAGCTAACACCTGCCCTGAGCAGTTCTTAGCCATGTTATCCAATGGGAGGTGGATAACATGGCTAAGAGCATTAGCTCGGTAATGCATGAATATCACTGACTTTTCAGCGATATTCATGCATTGCGGACGATTTTTGTCGCATTTGCGATAAACCTTGGTAATACCAAGGTTTATCTGTGATAAAAATCACCGCAGGCTGGTGATGAATTTTTGTCTCTAACCAAGCAATAGCGATAATTATCGCTATTGCTTGGTAATATGCCCCTGAGTTCTGTGGCACTACGAGACTCTCAAGATTCATCTTCAAAAGCTGATTGAAGATCGATGGACTCTCTGCATACACTTGAGGGATACAACACCATTTTAACAAATGATCTTCCAGAAGGAAAGCAAATAAAAATTGGCTTTCCTCATGCAGTGGTATCGAAAATAATGCCTGACATAGATCAATCACTGTGAACCATTCAGCTTTGCATGTAAATTGATACTTGTATAGAGCACTACTCACCCGCAAGGGTCTCAAGGCACATGAGGGAATACCGCTGTGGAACCCATCCTGGCTTTCCCTGTGAGGCGTCCACTCCTGGGCACCCCCAAGGTGGAGGCCAGGCATCCTTAGCATTGTGGGGGCCATTGTGGAGATTAAGCAAGCTATTGCCAGAGTTGCAGAGTGAGACTCCATGATTGGAATAGGCACCGAGGCGAGAATTATCAGGTCCGTGGAATTTTGAGCCCAGGATCCGTCAAGGCGGGGAATTGAACCCTGGTCCCGGGCCAGACCTCTGCATCAGGGTCTGCCGCTCTAACCATTGAGCCACACTTCCCCATGGGATCTGGAACAGTATCACTGATAGATTCAGGGCCATAGGACAACATGGAACTACAATTGCATTAACCTTTTGCAGGTCCTGCACAATTCTATACTTCATTTTGGTTTCTGCAATCCCATAATTGGTGAGTTACAGGGGCTTCCCAATATTTCCTTTAGGATTCCCTGCTCAATCACAGACTCAATCACAGGCTTGATTCTTGCAATCTTTTGGGTGACATATTATACTGAGGTGTTCTCGGAAACTCAGCATTTGGTTTAACTAGGATCTTAACTCGCTCAACTCCCTTGATCATTCCTATCTCTTCCCCTGTGATATCCCATACATCCAGAGATACAGCATCCCACAAGTCAAGTGGGAGTTCCTCAACTGTTAACATAGGAAATACCTCGGTACACAGATTCTGATTTACCACTTTAAATGCAGCTTCATCATCATTTGTCTGCAGTTCCACTCCCTTGGGCGTGCAATAGATGGTGCAGTTCAATTTGCACAAAAGATCACGACCCAACAAACAGACTGGACTTGTCGATCGTGAACGGCTCCTATTCTCACGGATATTGCCTCAGTCAATGGATTAGTCATTCTCTTATTTGCCACTCCAACTTGGATTGACTGTTCCGAAAGGGGTAAATTGGGAAATACTGCAGATCCTACAGTAGAACGGGTAGCACCAGTATCAACCAAAAAGGTAGTTGGCTGACCATCAAAATCCGCCTCTACATACGGTCCTCTCTGGTCTACCTCCAAGACTGCTCCAAGGGTACAGTCTTCCTCCCCCCTCAGACACGTTTTTGCATTGGGTCTGGATCGAATTCATCAAAGGTCTCGATAAAGGGCATCTGTTGGTAAGTTCAATTTCCCTGTGGGATTCTTGGTGGCTGGGAAACTTGTGCCTGTGGTCCTATTGTCCCCCTTGTACAGATCTGGGTCTCGTCACTCTATTGACGATCTCAGGTGTCTGCACCACTTCCTCCTCTTGAATCTGATTACCTGGATTTGATCTACACTCGCACTTCCAATGCCCGATCTTGTGACAATTATAACAAACTCTATCCCAATTAATCTCTTCTGATTTTTCTTTGAGTTCTTTCTTGATTTGTACTATTTCCTTGAGTATTTCCATTAAAACCGTAGACACGTCGGCTGCAATTAATATTGTCAAATCCAGTGAGCACTCACTTAAGTAGAATACCAATGTTCAATAAATATGCTATTGTGTTTACATAATGCTGGCTTCTGGGATATATTTAAACCATGTGGTATCCTTTTTGCTTTATGATACTGTATCAAATTAGTAATGCATAATGAGAATTTGCCTAGCCTTAGTGCTGGTAAGTTCCAATTCTATTAAGGACTCAGAGGCGAGGATTATGCCATTCGTTCATCGCTTTATTCTCCACAGAAGCAAGAAAAATATATATCACAAACTACTTTTCCCATGAACATTCGGGAAAAAACAAAGTCAAACATGAGTCCTATCACAGTGTCCATGCACCGGCAGCTCCCATCATGCTCCGCCGTCCTTGCCTCCTCCTCTTTCTTCGCGTGAAGCCTTTACACAAGACCAATTACGCATCCTGTTTTGAATTCTCCGTCCCTGCAAGAGAGCATACCATCAGATCTATCTCGTTCCAAGAGAACGTCAGCAGTAAACAGGAAGAGCAGTACAAAGCAGAGCAATAGCCGTACATCCATTAGAGGAACCTAAACGCTTTACTTACCATGCATACGGGGAGGGTCCACTTCAAGGAAGTCACTGGGGGGGATAATCCTCGCCTCCGAGTCCTTAATAGAATTGGAACTTACCAGCACTAAGGCTAGGCAAATTCTCATTCTATGGCAGGACCGGAGGCTTCGGATTATGCCAGTTCAAAGCTTATCGACCACCAGCCGAGCCACTTCGATAACTGCCTTGAAATAGAACCTCTTGAACGTGGAGTCCGAGGACCAATCAGCCGCTCTCATCAAATCCTCCAGTCGAGCCCCAACGGCAAAAGCTTTAGAGGCCATAGCTCCTCTCGCCGAGTTAGCCCCAAATTGCTTGGTATCAATCCCCGCCTCCTGCATCACCCAACGCACCCAACGGGCGATCATTGGCGAAGTTACTGCCTTGTACGGTTTTTGTAGGGCAATAAGCAGTTGCCGCTCACCCGGAGGGCGAGCATCTTCAGTCATATCCTCATAAGCATGGAGGAACTGCACCACACACGGTTTGGGGGAGTCCTGAAAGGCCGGGTAGGAGATAACACTAGTAAGGGTCTTGGTCCGCCTGCTGACGGTAAAAGAAACTCCATCCGGAAAATAAACCCTGGCCGTGATATGCAACGCTCGCACATCCGAGACTCGCCTGCAAGACACCAGGCACAACAACATGGCCAACTTAGCCGTCAACTCTTTACGAGACAAGAACCTGTTCGGTTGCCAAGAAAGGAACAAATTCAACACCCTGTTCACGTCCCACAGGACGGAATACCGAGGCTCTGGCGGCAACGAAAGCCGTATACCTCTCAAAAGTCTGCAAACAAAAGGGTGCTCACCGACTGGGGAACCCTGCACCAGATCGTGTCCCGCCAAGATCACAGACCTGAAAGTATTGATCGATCGATAAGCCAGTCCTTGCTGAGCCAGTTCGGCCAAAAAATTCAGGACATGGACTACAGCTGCCCCCACGGGATCAAAACCCCGTCGCACACACAATGGCTCCACCTATGCCATGCTGATCGGTAGCGTTTGGTCGTGCTGTCAGCCCAGGCCTTGGAAAGCAAATCCTCTGCTTTTCCTGAAAGGCCAGGCAGCGTCCAGTGACGCCTGAGAGCCTCCACGCCATCAGGCGCAGAGAGACCTCCTGGACTAACCGGTGGGGAGCTCCTTCTGGATTCAGCAGAATGTGAGGAGACTGGGGGAGTAGGATTGGAGAATTCCCGGAAAGTTCCAGTAGAACCGAAAACCAAACATGTGACCTCCACCACGGAGTGATCATCACCACCTGCGCTAACTGATGGCGCAGCAGCGCCGACACGCGCGTTATCATCGAGAATGGAGGAAAAGCATACCCCTGCACACCCGACCAGTCCTGGAGGAACGCATCGGTCGCCTCTGCTAGAGGGTCGGGGCGCCAGCTGAAATACCTTGGGAGCTGATGATCCAGGCGGGAAGCAAACAGGTCCACCGAGAACGGACCCCACCGGTCCGAGAGCCTGGGGAACAGAAGAGGATCCAGCTTCCAGACGCTGGCGTCCATGATATTCCTCGAGTGCCAATCGGCCACCTCGTTCTGGCATCCCGGCAAATATTCTGCCGTGACCGACACCTGATGGTCCAGGCAAAAGTGCCAAAAGTCCCTGGCGAGGTCTGCCAGCAAATTGGACCTGGTGCCGCCCAGATGGTTGATGTAACGGACCGCTGACAGGTTGTCCATCCTGAGAAGGACGCAAGATTGCACTCTGTCCTTGGTCCAACATTGCACCGCAAAGGAGCCCGCTAGTAACTCCAAGCAGTTGATATGTAAGGATTGCTCGAAAGCGGACCAGGCGCCACCCGTGGAGAAATCTCCGCACCTGGCACCCCAGCCTGAACGACTGGCGTCCGATTCTATTACAATGTCGGGAGCCGAGCCGAAAATCGCACGGCCATTCCAGGCCTCCATGTGCGTGAGCCACCACCTCATCTCGTCCCTCACATCGTCCGATAAAGGAATCAATTGAGAGTACGTTAGCCCTCTCCGGAGATGGTACGCCTTCAAGCGTTGCATGGCGCGATAATGGAGGGGGCCTGGAAAGATAGCCTGAATCGAAGATGACAATAGGCCCACCAACCGCGCCAGGTGACGCAAGGATATCAACGGTTTCGCCAGTGTTTGGCGCAATTCATGTCTGATCCTCGACATCTTCCTGGCGGGCAGACTCAAGGTGGAAGATACCGAGTCTATGTTGAAGACGAGAAAAGTCGCGCACTGCGCGGGAACCAGAAGAGACTTTTTCTCGTTGATCACGAACCCTAAGCCTTGCAGAAGGTTGACTGCTGACTGCAACTGAGACCGCAGCTGACTGGAACATTGGTCCATGAGCAGCATGTGGTCTAAATATACGATCATTCTGACACCCTGAGCCCTCAAGGCCTCCACCGCCGGACGCAACACCTTTGTGAAGCACCATGGCGCCGAGGATAGCCCAAAAGGTAGAGTGGTGAACTCGTAGACCCGATCGTCCCACTTGAACTGGAGGAAACGCCGGTCTGGAGGGAATATCAGGACTGCCAAGTAGGCGTCCTTTAAGTCGAGCCTGACCATCCAATCGGACGGACATAAAACTTCCCGCAAGAGATGAATCCCCTCCATTTTGAAATGGCGATAAACCAGCCATTCGTTGAACTCCTTTAAATTGATCACCGGGCGACAGCCCCCGTCGACCAAGAAGAGATTGCTGATGAAACCTGAGGGGTGCTCGCAAGCGCAACAAATCGCCCCTTTTTGGAGGAGGGCACGACCTCTTCGCTCACTAAAGCAGCATCGCGCTGGGAAAAGGTAATGGGGCGAGGACGTTGAAGCTGACACGGACGGCCATGAAACTCCAATTGAAAGCCCTGCACCGTCTGCAGCACCCAGGCATCGCTGGTAAGTGAGGCCCACGCTGGAAAGAACTGCACCAGTCGCCCCCCCACTCACAAGCTCGTGGAAGGTAGCACACTCACCTCGTCCACCACCCTGATGTTGGCCTCTCTGACCACCACATCCTCCAAACTTCTGCCCTCTGGTGGGGTAGAAATTGTTGAATCGGGCTTTGTCTTGAAACTGCCCGCGTCCGGAGCCTTGTCCTCTGTCTGAGCTGGTGCCCCGACCGAAAAAGCGGCCCCTGCCTCGTCAAAAACACGAGGGGCGAAAACCTTTTTGATGTTTGACTGAGCTCGGTCTAGGGAAGTAAAGGTAGCTACGAACTTCCCGAGCTCCTTAATAAACGGGTCACCGAACAAACCCCCTGGGCCACAGCGCCCGCCTCGGACGAGGCGAAGTCACCCAGCTTGGGGTCCACCTTGATCAGGAGAGAGCGCCTCCTCTCCGTAGAGAGGGCGCAGTTGGCATTGCCCAGAAAAATGATGGCACACTGGGCCCAGTTGGAGAGCACTTCCGGGGAGATCACGTCGCCCCGACACCTTGGCCTCCTCCGCCATATCTAAAATTTTTGTCATGGGGCCAATGGCGTCCAAAAGCTTGTCCTGGCAGGTACGCCAGGACCTGTCGATTCCTTTCCGGGGATCCTTGACGAACTTCTGGAGGAAGGTCGCCATCTTCGGGTCGATGTCAGGGGTCATGGCCACTTTACCTTTAAACGAGGGCCGAGGACACTCCGCCCGAGCTTGCTCCGGGCATCTTTATCCACCGGCTTCCTCAGGCGATTCGCTACATACTGGGCCACCTTGTCGCATGGGATCCACTCGGAGGATCTGGGGTGGACGATGTCGTCCGGGTCCAGCATGTCGGACGGACCCGCAGAGGAGGAGGGTTGTGATGGCAGCCACGACCGGGAAAAACACGCTTCCTCCTCCGAGTCTGGAGAGTCGTCGTCCTGCTGCGGGTCCGGAGACATAGTACGGGGTGAAGGAGGAGGAACTTCTGAAGGAAAGGTCTGAGGAGATTGCGAGTCCTCCAAGGCCTTGAAGGCGCCCTTCACCCGTGCGAAAGCCACCGGGTCAACCCCCTCAGTGCAAGGCTTCTTCGGAGAAGGGGGGGAGGGGTCGTGTCCGGGCCGGAGGCTGGAGCAGGTGTAGGAATAAGGGCGGCGAGCTTAGCGTAAGCCTCATCCAGGCGCGCCGAGAGTCGCTGCTCGAGGGGCACCATAGCCTGGTCCACCGCACGGTATATCGAGTCATCGACTGCCTGGTAAAAGTCATCGTCCAAGGGGACGTAATTCAGAGGGTCTTCCTCCGGATACTGGTCCGATTCCTTCTGCATAGCGAGGTCAATTGGGCTCTGAGCAGAGAGGACGTAAGGAAACCAAGTGACCCTCCACAGGAAACTCTATGGTCTGGGGATGTCCCAGCGATATGGGTGGCCAAAGGCACACAATGAACGGGCCTAGCCCTGGAAACGCTACAGCCCTCAGAGTTCAGGGGCGCCCCCCGGCAAAGCGTTCCCATGCCGAACCACGGCACAATTACGACCCCGAAGGGTGTTCAAAAGTACAATACAACCCAGAGGGCGTCAAAGATTAAGCGGAAACCTAATTGCGACCCCGAAGGGTGTCAGAGCCGGGAGGCTGGGCACGGGCTACTCGCTGGTGACAAAACCGTGCCAAAACACTCGAGAAAGCACCTGACAACGGTCCTTCAGCAGACGAGACACCGGCCCCTAGCGGGAAATCAACCGCACCGCACACTACTGGGCACCAGAATTGCGTAAGGAGCGCACTAAGCGTCCCGAGACGGAAGAGGGGAATCTGTGACGGAATGACAGAACCAACATCCGACCCAAGGCCGAAACGCACCACACAGAACCCAAAAACCCAGGAGAGAAGGAAAAAAACAATTGAACTTGCTGCGAGCAGCGAAGAAAGAGGAGGAGGCAAGGACGGCGGGGCATGATGGGAGCTGCCGGTGCATGGACACTGTGATAGGACTCATGTTTGACTTTGTTTTTTCCCGAATGTTCATGGGAAAAGTAGTTTGTGATATATATTTTTCTTGCTGCTGTGGAGAATAAAGCGATGAAAGAATGGCATAATCCGAAGCCTCCGGTCCTGCCATAGAATCTCTGGTTAACTTCCTTTCATATCAGAGAATCCTGTTTGTAGTGGTTCAAGAATATATTCTTGCTCCTTTGTTTCTTTAAGTAAAGCATACATTTCCTCATCTGTAGTGAGGCCTGGAGGTAGTACTTGATTCTATTTTTTAAATGTAGCGTAACCCCTAAACACCCATTCCAAAATCCTAACTTCCACATACACTACCTACCCCACATCACCTCAGATCTCTAATACCCCCTTACTAATCTAAAACTTACCCATCCTTGAACCTTAAAACTCCCTCACTACCCTTATACACTACCCACCCCATAACACTTAAAATCCCCTACTACCTATATACACTACCTAGTACCTAGCACTGGAACATAATAATAACCCTTACTATCTCTATTCTCCACCCTTTTCAAAACCCTTACATTTCCTATTAATTATTTAAGGGCTGATTACGATGTTGGTCAGAAAGCCTCCGACTGCTAGTTGGACGCTTTCCCACAATGGTTGGAGGCTTTCTGACCCACAGGGTCGGTTTGCGGTCCAACCCCTCGATTACGATGTCGGTGGTTGGAACGTATACCAGCCACTCATTTCGACTCAGTTCCGCCAGCTCTCGGAGTCTTCCAGCAAGGCGGAACCTCTCGGTAATCCCCAATGGATGACGTTTCCGCCGTCAGGATTATGATTTCGGTTTACCAAAGCCTTCCCATGCTGGCCTTTCCGACATGGAAAGGCTGTCAGAAAGAGACTTCGGGGGAGCCTTGCAGGGCCCACTTCACCCTGTGGCCTACGTTGGTGGTCGAGGGGGTACCTAGGGTATCCCCTGTAAAACAGTGCACTGTGTGGCAGGCCCCAAGGGGTGCCTGCCACAGGGTGCAGGGCTTTACACCCCACATTTCTTTATAGGAGCCTGTATTACAGGTGGTTTACCGCCATAACACAAGCTTCCATAGAGAAAAGGTCAGTCGATCCTGAGACGGTGTCGATCGGAGGCAACACTGACTGACATTATAATGAGGCCCATAATGTTTTTAAATTCATTTAATACAATTACTTATTTATTATTGTTAAGATCAAATATTTTACTATATTATTGAAACTAAAGTATATCCATTTATTTTAAAGCATATTACATTTAAAAAATAAATATAGGTTAAAAATATTTATGAATTATTAAAAGATCCTTATGAATTTCTTAAATTAATTATTACATATTAGTTCTATACATATAATTAAACATATCTCTCTCTCTCTCTCTCTATATATATATAGATATATATTACCTACTGGCGTCTCGCCAGTAGGTATATATAGTTAGGATTTTTTGTCTATGGGACTTTTGAAAATTCTATGTCTAATAACTTTGGCGTTTGTGGACGGAATCGGCTGAAATTTTCAGGAAAATGGCACATTTTGTTTCTGAGCAGCCCCTGAAAATTTGGGGGGGTTTCGTCAAGGGGGGGCCGAGAAAAAAGGGGGGTCCCAAAACGCGTTTTTCCCATGTTAATTTCCATAGGGCCTTTGGCCTCACTTTTAGCTCGAACGGCTGAATGGATTTGCACGAAACTTGGCAAAATTGTAGGGACTGTTAGCCCGATGTGCCTTTGCTAGGTCTCAATATATGTGCTCCAGTGGATTTTGAGAAATTAACGTTCAAAACAAGATATATATCTGTAACAGCGCTCCGGGCTGCGCTCGGGTCCGCTTACTTTTCGCGAAACGGAACTTTGCGATGCGAAGCTGATTGGCTCCCCGGTGTCTGTCAACATTCTAAACAGTCCGGAGCGGCCGCCATCTTATCTCTCGGTAGGATCGAGAGAGAAGAAGAGGTGAAAAACGAAGGGGGAATTTAATGAAAGGGGGCAAGGTATACCCCTCTTGACCCCCTAGGAATGTTGTTGGGGTTATTAAAGGGTCCCGTGGGGAAAATAAAAAAATATATATTTTTCACGGTAGAAGCGCTTCCCGGGCCGCGAACTGGGCCGCAAACTGGTAGCGAAACGGGAATTCGCCATTTTGTGCTTCGTTTTAATTAAATTACTAGGTATAAGGGGGTGCGGGAGACGTATCCTAATCCCTTATGTTTTCTGAGGGTGGCTGAGGAGGCTCATATATGTTGATACATGTCTTCCAGCGGCTGTGCGTGAGCTTTTTTTTTTTTTGCTGCGTGACGTCTGTTAACGTTCGATTCGATGGAAATCAGGAAGTGTTGACCGCCAATTTGTCAGTGCAAATAAAATATTTTATTATAAATGAATCCTTATTGATAAACATTGTCTGCGCCATCTTGCCTTTTTTCCAATGCCACAATTTTGCCGTGCACGGCAGCCATTTTAGATGCCAGGCCGGTCCCAGGCTATCACCTAGCCCTGCGGATGTAGTTTATGGCCCCAGCTGTAGAGAATCCAGACATGCCAACCCTCCCGATTCAGGCGTGAGACTACTGATTTCAGTGCTAGTCTCCCGCCTCCCGATTTCTGCAAGCAAAAACCCGGGGGCATATTACCAACAACGAGCGATAATTTTTGTCTCTAACTTGTTTAGAGACAAAAATTATCGCCGCACATCGGCGACTTTTATCGCAGATAAACCTTGCTATTAGCAAGGTTTATCGCAAATGCGATAAAAAACGGCCGCAATGCATGAATATCGCTGAAAAGTCAGCGATATTCATGCATTATCGAGCAAATGCTCTTAGCCATGTTATCCACCTCCCATTGGATAACATGGCTAAGAACTGCTCAGGGCAGGCGTTAGCTTTTGGAGATATTCGCGCTTAGCGCGAATATCTCCAAAAGTTGGTAATAGGAGATAGCGATGTTAGGGACTGTTTCCAGTCGCTAACATCTTGGCACGCCCACTTTGCATGTCATTAGTGATAAATATCACTGACATGCAAAGCGGGGCCCAAGATGGTCGCTATCTCCTTTTAGCTGTCACTAACTGGTGTTAGCGACAGCTTGGTAATAGGGAGATCATTTTATCTCTGCTTTCTTGGCTTTTAAAGCCAAAAAAGCGGAGATAAACCCCCTTGATAATATGCCCCACGATTCCTCGGGGGTTTCAGCTGACAAGGCTTGGTATTGTGTTACGTGGTAATTCTTCCAGGAAACGTCAGAGGGTCGATGCAGGGGTTCTAGAAGGGGTGATAAACCCTTTAAGCCTCATGAACAAGCGCATGGTCTTTTAAAGATCTGTGAAGTACTCGGGGCGGCGGTGTGTGTGTGTCCTCTTTCAGGAGCGGGCGGGGGTGGGGGGGCACTGCCAGCAACTTGCCAGGCCAGGCAGTGTTCAACACTTGCATCACCCTTTCTCTGCCTGCTATTGCGCTCCATGCTTCGGAAAGGTAAGAAAAAGAACGTGCATTTGAGTTTGAAATGTCCGATCCTGTAGCAGTACACTTGCAAAGCCCACACATGACAATAACCCGATTCAAGGCCCCATTCACCCGATTTTTTAAAAATATATAGCACTCCAACAAAGTAGGATTATAAAACTTTATTAACTTTTAAATATAACGAACGGAACAAAAACTGTAAAAACATTTAAACATTTTTGACAAAAAAAAGCAACAATGGTCAGAAGCTGTCTTTTGTGCGAATAGTCCCAAGGCAGCACAACGTGCTGAGTTCTGGACGGCACCCAGGTGATGTCACCTGGGTGCCGCACTGGTTTTTGGGATCCTACAATGCAGCTCAGAAAAACAGCGTGGGGCGTCCCGGGTGGTGCGGGGGGAGGCCTCGTCAGTAGCGGTCTGTTGTGCGAATAGTCCCAAGGCAGCAGAACGTGCTGAGATGTGGATGGCACCCAGGTGATGTCCAGTAAACTGCCGCACTGGTTTTGGTATCCTACAATGCTGCTCCGAAAATTGGCATGGGGCGGCCCGGGGGGGGCGTGGGGGAGGCGGCGTGAACGGGCCTCCCCAGGTGGCGGCCATCCAGCTGAGTTGCGCCCGCTCTTGCGGCTACAGCGTCTCGCTCACCATGTAGTTGAGTTGCTCCCACTCTTGCAGTGCAGCGATAGGCGGCTGCCACAGGACTCTTAAAATGGCGGCCGGCTCTTCGGTTTTGGGCCTGGTCCACTAAAATGGCCCTGGGACACCTTGGAACTCGGACGCTTGCCTGCTAGGGCTTGGGCTCCATTCTCGAAAGCGTCCCCTCAGCCGTGAAGATTCTACAAAAGTCTTGGGGGCCCTCGACTCCTGCAGGCTTCCGGTGGGGAGCGGCTACCATGATTGCTCGCGGAATGACCACGACGGAGCCACGAGATGGTGGTGCTCTCATGCTGACGCCAGCTTCAGTCTGAAACATCCAGAAACAAGGTGGGGCTTTCATCGTTTGGGAAAAAAAATGTTCTAAACCAATGAAAAGTGTTATTTTTAGGTCATATGACCAAGCCTTCCATCTTTAGGAAACCAAAAGTAAAATGAACTAATGAAAAGTTTTATAAACAAGTCACATGACCTGTTATGCGGCATAGGGCTACAAAAAGCGTAGAAAATCCGTTGGCACGTGAGGCGGCGTCAGTAGCGGACCGATGTGCGAATAGGCCAAAGGCAGCACAACGCGCCGAGATCCGGATGGCACCGAGTTAGTGTCCAGCAAGTTGCTGCACTGGTGTGGCTATCCTACAATGCCGCGCCGAAAATCGGCGTGGGGCGCCCCATTGGCCTGTGAGGTCGCGTCAGTCAGTGGGGGCTGTGCGTCTCCCCCAAGATGGAGGCTCCTCGGCTGCAGTGGGGCGCCCCTTATCTTTTCACTCGCCGTCCAACTGAGTTGCGTCCGCACTTGCGGCTACAGTAGGCCGAAGGCAGCACAACGCGCCGAGATCCGGATGGCACCGAGGTGGTGTCCAGCAAATTGCCGCACTGGTGTGGCCATCCTACAATGCTGCGCCGAAAGACGGCGTGTCCAGCTGAGTTGCGGTCACTCTTGCGGTACAGTGACTCGAACGCGCAGAGATCCAGATGGCACCGAGGTGGTGTCCAGCAAATTGCCGCACTGGTGTGGCCATCCTACAATGCTGCGCCAAAAGACGGCGTGTCCAGCTGAGTTTCTCCCGCTTTTGCGGTACAGTGACTCGAACGCGCCGAGATCGGGATGGCACCGAGGTGGTGTCCAGCAAGTTGCCGCACTGGTGTGGCCATCCTACAATGCTGCGCCGAAAGTCGGCGTGGGGTGCCCCGTTGGCTTATGAGGTGATGTCAGTAGTGGACCGATGTGTGAATAGGTCGGAACCAGCACAAGGCGCCAAGATCCGAATGGCAAGTCCTGGATGTTGAGTGCCATAGTTGAGAGTTCTGAGCAGTGCTTGTAAGACTGTCTGAAGCTTATTTGCACCTGCTGCAGCTTCACTATTGCCCTGGTGTGGCCAAAGGTCGCACATGACATAGGCGGCCGGCTCCCGAGGTCCGGCGGAACTTTTTTCCTTTTCCTTTTTGCTTCTTGTCCCACAATCCGTTTCATCTGAAGACATGACCAGGTCCCTGAATGTGTGCAGGGGGACGTTATTGATTGAATCAAAATGGCGGCTTGACACAAAGCTGACTCAAGCGTTGCTGTTGATGCTATACAGACAAAAATTGGTTTTCAGTTTGTACATTCTTCAGGATTTTTTTTTCTATCCAAGGCTGATTGAGAGTTTGTAGAAAAATGGCTTCAGATTCTCCACATACTACTCTTCAACATTCTTCCTAAATGTAACAATGTGAGACTCACTAGGAGAACGGCTGTTTATCTTTCCTTTCAAAATGCTGCCAACAATATTTTCTGAATGGAAGACACCATCTTGTAGCATAAAGGGCCGAAAGGGGTTCTGGTCTGGCCGATGGTTGGTGGAGACATTTTGACTATATCTTGGACCTGCCCGGCCTCGCCCAAAATGGCGCCGGTATAAATGGGACTCGTAACTCCTTGTTGTGTACTGGTTGAACAACCTTGATATCACGAGATATGAATGCAGTTTTGATGCTCATGGCGGGCGGGGACGAGAATTGATTGAATATTTCGACATCCCTATTGATATTAAGTTCTGATGTGTTATTGATTACTGTACTATTGAAAGTTCGAATTAACGTCACCCATGGTACTTGCACGCAAATGTATATCTAGATAACTTTTTTGTAAGTGGCCCTGTCGTATTTTAATTACAAAATGTACGTCCACCGATTCCGCAACTGTTAGACACCTTAGTTCTTGCAACCTACAAGCCAGAGGTGCTGGTGGTGGGGAGAGCCCAGTCTGCCTGGTCGTCGGCATGGTGGCCTTCTTGCCTTGGACCTACCCCAACCCCCTGCCAAGAGGCACGCAATCTGGGGGTGTGGTTTGACGCTGGTCTCACTTTTGGCCCCCAGATTAATCGGGTGGTGGGAGTCTGTTTCGGGATTCTGAAGAAGCTGAGAAAAGTCCTGGACTTACTCCCGATTGAAGCCCGTCAAACCCTGGTCCATGCCCTGGTGACAGCTAGGTCGGACTATGGGAACCTGCTGTACCTGGGGGCTCCAGAAAAAAGCATGGCTCGCCTGCAAGTGCTGCAGAATGCGGCAGCGCGTCTGATTCTTAGACTGCCTAAAAGGGCGCCTTTTAAGGCGGCCCTCCAGCAGCTACACTGGCTCCCTGTGAGGAGAAGAGTGGAATATAAAGCCCTCTGCACCTGTCATCGCATCTTGAATGGCAGGGCACCCGACCCTCTGACTAAATTGATCGAAGTGTACAAACCAACACGTGCGCTTAGATCCACAGGGGGCGGCCTACTGAGGATTCCAAGAATTAAGAAGGCCCGCATGGGAGGCAGGTCCTTCAGATGCCTAGCGGCAACTAACTGGAATAAACTGCCAGCGGACTTGCGCCTGGAACCAGAGGAGGCTAGGTTCCGAGCGAAACTCAAAACATTTCTCTATACTAAATAGCGGCCCGCTCAGTTTTTGTGTCCCCTGCTATCTGCCTCTCCCACTTTCAGCGCGTGGACACGCCGGTGTGCGTAATCGCAGCGCTCTACAAATGTCCCAATAATAATAATAATAATAATAATAACCTAATGGCTCGCTCGTTACGTTCCTCTATAATGTAAATGTCTCCTCATCATATACGATTTCAGTTTGCTCCATGGCCGGCCCACGTGGTTATAGGCCCGTATTTGTATACTGACATTTTCACAATAAAGGTTTTTAAAACAAAACATGGTAGTAGTATTTACATTGGTAAAGTTTTTACTTTTAGTCACTGTTTTCGAATCAGTAAAAGGCAAGTGAAATAAAGCAGTCCAATTACATGACGGATAAAAGGTATAATATGTAGGAACGCAGTAAAGATAAATGGTCAAGGGCAGTTGTGTTTTCCACTCCTGCAACATAAAGTGATCGATAAGAATCTGATAATCAGGCGTATCGGCGACTAAGACAGCAGGCCGAGTCTCTTTTACTCAACGGCTCCGTCATGGAACGAAGAAACGCCCTTTTTCTCGAAAAAGGAATATATTTTACTTGCAGGACAGTTGTAAATTTTCCGGGAAAGTACATTAGCCTGGAATATTATAACATATATGTTTTAAAAAAAAAAGTTCGAAATCAATAAAAAGCGTATTTTTTAGGTCATATGACCAAGCTTTTCATTATTAAAATAACAAAAGTAAAATGAACCAATAAAAAGTTTTATTAACAAGTCACATGACCTGTTATGCTTACGTTATGCGCTGCGCGCCGCGCCCCGGATCACTTCCGGGTGCGCTAACGCGGCGTGTCATATAACGCATTACGCGACAACGTAGGTCAAGAATATAGTCAAAATGTCTCCACCAACCAGCGTTCGGAACACAACCCCTTTCAGCAGTCCAAAAAGTTCTGTAAAATGACAACAGAGGGGACAGGCAACAAGAACCATCAGTCAAAGAGGGGAGGGCAAGTTCTTCTCTACCGGGTCATGTTGGGGCGCTACCGGAACTGATCGAATTGGTAGTCTACAGTGTTTCTGGATGTTTCAGACTAAAGCTGGCGTCAGCATGAGAGCACTACCATCTCGTAGGTCCGTCGTGGCCATTCCACGAGTAAACATGGCAGCCGCTCCCCACCAGAAGCCTGCGGGAGTCGGGGGCCCCCAAGACTTTTGTAGAATCTTCACGGCTGAGGGGACGCTTTCGAGAATGGGACCCAAGCCCTATCAGGGAAGCGTCCGAGTTCCAAGGTGTCCCAGGGCCATTTTAGTGGACCACGCCCAAATCTGAAGAGCCGGCCGCCATTTTGAGAGTCCTGTGGCAGTCGCTTATCGTTGCATCGCAAGAGCGGGAGCAACTCAACTACATGGTGAGCGAGACGCTGTAGTCGCAAGAGCGGGCGGTAAACAGCTGAATGGCGGAAGAGGCACAGTGTAGCAAAAGCGGCCGGAATGGCAACTAAAACGGTAAAGGGGCGCCCCACTACAGCGTGTCTTCAGGTCAAACGGATTGTGGGACAAGGTCCAGAATAGAAGAGTCATCAAAAGGCAAAAAGTTCCGCCGGACCCCGGGAGCCGGCCGCCTATGTCGGGGGCGATCTCAGGCTAAACCGGTGCTATAAAACTTGGGGAGGGGGTCGGAGCCAAGCGTCTTCTCCGAGTCCGTGCCATCACACCGCCCCTCGGGGGCATCCGTCAAGCGGTTTAGGGAGGTACCATATCACATTGTTTTCAAATGCAGTCAGGTCCACAAACGACACTCACTTACTTTGAGAATAGTGATGCTGCAGTAGGTGGAAATAAGCTTCAGACAGTGTTACAAGCGCTGCTCAGAACTCTGAACTATGGCACCCAACATCCAGAACTTATGCCATTTGAGAATGGCAGTGACATTGAAGCAACTCAGGGACCAAAACCATTAACGTACTTTCACGTATGAAAATCTTACTTGGGGAGGGGGCAGGAGCGAAGCGCCCCCTCCCAGTCCGCGCCACCACACCGTATGTTGAAAATCTGAAGCCATCGTTCTACAAACTCAACCAACCTTGGATGGAAAAATCTAGAAAAATGTACAAACTGAAAACCAGTTTTGGTCTGCATAGCATCAGTAGCAACGCTTGCTATCAGAGTGCATGAGTTTCATGCTCGATCGATTGAGCTAGCCGGATCGGGCAATAAAAAGTATAAAATAGTTATGTAAATAGTTATTTAATAAAATGTTTTACCCTGTTTCTTTGCTGGTGTGTTGTATATATTTTTAATATTTGCATAGGGTTTGTCGTTATTTTGGGCGGGGTGGGTGACGGAGCCGAACTGTCTTGCAGCCCTCATGGTGTGGTGCTCAGTTCATCTCACTATTTTCGTATTTCTCATGAAGGGTTGTTCCTAATATTTCTATTTTAGCGAGGTCAAAAAGAGATCCAATTAGTGGCCTACTGATTTTGCTCGATTAATTTTATTTTTTTACACGATTTTTCACGATTTTTCACTATCTGCAAAGACTAAACAGAGTATTGCGACTTTGTGCTTGTTTGTAAATAGAGAATGAACCAAAGAGAATCAATTGTAAAACAGTAAATGCTTGGATAACAATCAATCAAATGGAGAGACAAGCAGGCATGACGGATTACAACAGGGGTAAAGGCCTGCGTTAACTACTCTTCACTATCTGCAAAGAGAGAGTACTACTAAGAGAAAAGAGGGGAGGGGGGCAGCGTTCAAAGCACATCAGCGTGTATAAACACGAAAAAGTTTTTACCTATCACGTACTTGACATTTTACAGCTTTTGATATTTGCTATTAAAAAAACAATGAAATTCACTGAAAAAACCATAGGTTATAGGCCATATATAGTTAGGAATTTGCATTTACAAAACCTTGAAAATTCACTGAAAAAACCATTGGTTATAGACCATATATAGTTAGGGATTAGCCTTTTCAAAACCTTATTTTACTCACACAAAACCATTGAAATTTCATATATAGTTAGTTCCACTAACTATATATCGCGCACCCGCAATCCACTGCTGATGATGTCACATATTACATCATTCATGACATGGTTAGTTGTGGAAAAAGGTAGGGCTATGACCTTTCTCAAGATTTGCCCGGCGCTAACCGCCTTTGTACCATTCAAATTACCAAGCAATGAGGCAGGCGCCGGAGACCAGAAGGCAGGAAACAGAAGTTTATTCCGACGGAGCAGAACACATCAGATCAGACAACAAGGTATCGTCTCGAGGTGCTCTAACAGCCTCTCTGAGGCCTGGCCTCTTATACCCTGGTTTATGACATGTCAGCATTCTTTATTGCATAAAAGACTCTTTAAACTTATGAAATGACGTCCCCATAATCCTCGTGTCAAACCCACCCCCACATACATCCAAAATAGAGGCCCTCACCCTGCTGATAACAGGAGGGGGCTATCACGCGGCTGAGTGTTCCGCCGATTCTTAGGATGTGTGCGCCTGATCGTATCCCATGGGGTGGGGAGGCCATGATCAATAGTTGATCCTTTGAAGAGGAGCGACTCCATACAATAAGGGGCAGTAAACGGTATCTCCTGGCTTAGGCGATGGCCTCGGACCTGTGTGGACAGTCGGACTCAGGGGAAGGGGTCATCAAAGGAGTGGTATTCATGCCGCGTGGACAATCAAGCGCGGAGGGATGGTTTATCAACAGAGGGGTATTCATGGAAGGAGAGGTGGTGCTGGTCAGGCGCAGGCGTGACTCCCAAGGACAGGGTCATTCAGGAGGAGAAGGGTTAGGCTCATGTGAGGGAGGGGGAGCCAGGGTGCGCGGAGGGTGCTTGCAGGGTCAGAGGAGCGCGCTGGCGATCAATCGTGGACAGGGAGACCATGATACCTAAAAATGGCTATCGCGCGCGTTGTACGTGGGTGACAAGCTGGCGCAGATGATGTTCAGCTCGTAAACTAAAATTCCACAGTCCTCCCTTTTAACATGTCTCGCCAACTTGTCAGTTCGGATTTATCCCCATAAGGCCACGTATTTCTACTTCATAAAGGGGACTCATGTGCTCATTTCGGAAGTCCAAAGTCTTTGGGCACATACAGTTAGAAACAAAACTGCACAAAGATGGCAGACATTGGATACCTAAACAACACCCACATAATATCACCACAGGTATCAGTACGAAGGAAAGCAACCTCCAACCCCAGTCCTTCAAAGTGTCCCAAAACCAGCTCCCAAGCGACCATCCTTCTTGTTATTGGTGAACCTCCGAGGAAAGTCTGTGGAGGTGCTCAATTGCTTTGTAGACTGAAGGCGAGTTATCTGGCACATAGGTGCAGCAGCTAGATCCGATGATGCGGCATGCTCCTCCTCGGTCAGCTAGGACCACATCTAGAACAAGGCGGTTTTGAAGGGTCACAAGGCAGACCGCCTGAAGCTCCGCCGTGTTGTTAGCGAGGATGCCAGCCGTGATGTTGATCGTTGTTTCTACTGCCTGGGTCAGGTGTTGGATAGCGCGGCTGTTTGCCATTGGGCCCCACAGAGGAACAAGTCCCTTTGCTGCATCTAGGAACTGTGCGCCAGTGGAGTCGGCTTGTCCAATGTCATCTGCACGCCTCTGCCGGTGATGGTTGGCAGGGGCTACATACGTGGGGGGAAGAACGAAGGCAATGTAACAGATACCCTTCCAACCTTTCGGGAGCCCGGTGTAAGCTTTGGTGCCACACACAAAGTACATATTTGGAGAAGCAACAAAGGAAGGGGGATCAACTGAGTTCAATGTTCTGGTGATTCGGCAGGAACTGTGACCCACCAGCTGTGTTCCCTGGCCTTCGAGACACACAAGACCTGTGACATTGATAACAGAAAGAGCCACAGTCAGAGTGGCGGTTGTTTGTTTTCGCAGATGAGAGAAGGTGGATCTAGCTGGATTGTGGAGTACCTGTACTTCGACTCGTTCTTTGGCTGGAATGTCTTTAAGGAAGGTGGCGCCTGTGAGCGCAGGACACAGGGGAGCAGAGGTCTTTCCGGTTTTGTTCAGCCAGAACCCAGAGTAGAAGTGCGACACTGTCTGGCCGGAAGTGGCGTTGTCTTTGTGGCTCTCTTGCATGAGGATCAACCAGGCGAGGCAGGAGCCGTGAACTGAGAAAGGGGAAGGGATGAAGGGGATGGAGTGTCCAGTGGCATGCGGGAGCAACCCGCAGATCCAGCAGTTCGTAGCATTTGCAGCAAGGTTGTGTTGGTGCAACAGTTGCACGAAGGAATTGTTCCAAAATTCCCTGCGCCTTTCTCGGAGCTGAGGCGACAGGGAGATTAGGTGATGCTCTTTCATGGGGGTTGGTTGTGCAGTGGGAAGCAATGCCCCATGAGCCGGTGTGCTTTCCTCCAGAATCCAGAAGGAGGTCATGAGGAGGAGGCAGAAGAGGAAGACAATAAAGAGGGCGATTGTCTTTGATTTGTGCAAATTGTCAGTCTGTGGGTTTCTATAGTGGGCATTTCCTGTTGCTTCCATCATCTTTTTATCTGGCGCTTCCATCATCTTCTTATCTGGCGCTTCCATCATCTTCAAGGGGCTCGGTAGCGGGCAGAACCACAGACTTCGTTTAGCTTCTCTCCCGGTAACCCTTGGTTGTGTTTAGGTCACTGTTCTGAGGTTCAACTTAGTCCGTGGCCTACTTAGCCGAAGCTCCCTCCTTTCGTCGCAGGAAATACCCTTCTCTGGTCGGCACAGTGGGGTCAGAGAATTTTGCAAGTTCAAGTGCCCCAGTATCAGGATAACAGTTCAATGTCGGTCGGTCCTTGTTCAGGAGCTCTTCTTGGGTGTTGACGTTTTCTGTCGTGGCCAGGTTCGCAGAGACCTTCCGGCAGTGATGTGCGTGCAGCCAGTGCCTTTTCCCCTCGACTCGAAGCGCCGTCCGTGTGGTAATCAGCACTTGCCAGGGGCCCGTCCACCGGGGTTCTAGGCTCTTGGTCCGTTGGAAGTTGCGGACTAGAACGAATTCCCCCGGTTGGATGTCGTGGCCTGGGCCCCTGGAAACATCGGGGATGGCCTGCTGCACCTGTTGATGAATGACAGACAACGTTTTAGTTAACTTGCACAAATAATCAGACAGTAGGACGTCCGGGACGTCATGAATGGAGGTTGGTTTGGGAGCAGTCCAGAGGTTCATCGGTCGCCCGAATACAACCTCGTAGGGGGTCAAATGGCGTTTGGTGGGAGTAGAGCGCATTGATAGCAAGGCCAAAGGGAGAGCGTCTGGCCATTTAAGTCCGGTGGTTGCCACTATTTTTGACAATTTCAACTTCAGTGTGGCATTATGGCGTTCCACCAGGCCGGCGGATTGGGGGTGGAAGACTGCGTGAAATCTCTGTTTCACCCCCAATCCCTTTAGGATTAGTTGGATAACCTCAGCTATGAAGTGGGGGCCATTGTCGCTCCATAAAATTCGACAAAGGCCATAGCGAGGAAAGAATTCCTTCAGTAGTACTTTGGCAGTAGTCATGGCAGTGTTGTCACGGGTTGGATAGGCCTCTACCCATTTGCTGAAGGCACATATGACGACTAGTACATACTTCAAGCTTTGGCATCTCTCTAGTTGGGTGTAGTCCATCTGAAGGACCTCAAAGGGGTGATTGGGGGTCCCAAACCCTCCCCGGGGTACCACAGTTCCTTTCCCGGGGTTGTGCTGCAGACAGATAAGGCACTGCTGGACTAGGCGTCGGGCTGAGTCGGGGATTTTGTCGTTGTGCCAGACTTTGGAAATGAGTTCGATCATGGGTGCAGATCCTATGTGTGCGGGGGAATGAGCCATTGTCAGTATGGGGATCAGGTATGAGTCAGGTAGCAACCATTTGTTTGCATCTTTTGTTCGCCAGCAGCCCTCATCATCCTTCAAACCCACCCCGGCACACTTAGTCAGTTCGTGAGGGGTGCTGGCCGACTGGATGTCTCTGATCATTTCCCTTGCGTCAGTCCATTTCTCTGCCTGTGACCTGGTCACATACATGCGTGTCACCGTCCTATTCCCAGCTGTGGTTCGTGCAGTGATGTCGGCCAGTGCATTCCCTTGTCCGACTAAGTCTGTCACCCTTTTGTGTGCCTGACATTTGATCACCGCTAATCGTTTGGGGAGGAGAACTGCTTCAATCAGGGCGGAGACTAGATCTCCGTGGAGGATAGGGGTGCCGTGGGACGTCAGGAATCCCCTCTCCCTCCACAGGAGCCCAAAATGGTGAACCACCCCGAAGGCATACTGGCTGTCTGTATATACGTTCGCGGTGGTCCCTGTGGCTATGATGCATGCTCGTGTGAGGGCTATCAGCTCTGCTGCCTGGGCAGATCGTTGTGTGATGCAGGCTGTTTCAACTACTGTTCGGGCTGTCGTTACTGCATAGGCAGCTGAAGTGGTGCCATCTGGGAGTTTGATGCATGAGCCGTCTACCCATAGCTCTCCATCGGGGTCAGTGAAAGCAGTGTCTCGGAGGTCAACTCTACTCCTAGTTTGTTCGTCCGTGAGGGTCACACAGTCGTGTATGGGAGGAACGTTGGGGTCATTTTCAGGCAGGGGCAGTAATGTGGCAGGGTTCAAAGTCGTGCATCTCTTTAGTGTGATGTGGGGTGCAAGTAGCGTCAGTTCGTACCCTGTCAGCCGTGCGCTAGTCAAATGTTGAGTCTTGGTTTGGTTCAGAAGGGTGTCGACAGCATGGGGTACTAACACGGTCAGAGAGTTTGAAAGTACGATTCCTTCGCTCTGACGGATAGAGACGGCAGCGGCAGCTACCGCTCGAAGGCAGGCAGGCAAAGCTCTGGCTACAGGATCAAGAGTGGCGGAGAAGTAGGCACAAGGGCGCTGCTTAGGACCAATTGATTGAGTTAGGACAGACAATGCACACCCCTCCCTTTCGTGGGTGAAGAGGGAGAAGGGTTTGGAGTAATCCGGGGTTCCTAGGACGGGCGCTGAACAGAGGGCATCTCGCAATTCCTTAAAGGATGCTTGACACTCTGGGGTCCAAGGGAGCGGGAAGGAGGCATCTTTGGTTAATAGGGCAAGTAGGGGTTTTACAATGAGGCTGAAATTAGGTAACCACTGTCTGCAAAAAGAGGTTAGGCCAACCAAAGAGCGGTCTTGCTTTTGTGTTTTTGGAACGGGGGTGTCTAGGATGGTTTGGATTCGGTCGGGTGTGAGTTTCCTCCCTTCTTTGGACAGGAGATGGCCTAGGTATGTCACTTGTGGCTGGCAGAACTGTAATTTCTTTTTGGAAACTTTATGGCCATTCTCTGCAAGAAAGTGTAGGAGTTGGACAGTGGCTGTGATTGCAAGTGGGGTGGTGTCGGCCGCCAAAAGGATATCATCGACATATTGAATCAACACCACTCCATCTGGTAGCTGGAAGGCATCCAGCTGTCTTTTGAGGGCCTGGCTGTAAATGCTGGGGCTTTCAGTGTACCCCTGGGGAGCTCTACAAAATCGGTACGAGCGGGATTTTAAAGTGAAGCCGAAGAGATAACGGCTGTCTGGATGGATGGGGATAGAGAAAAACGCATTCTTAAGGTCGATAACAGTGAAGGTGGTGGCAGTGGACGGGATGAGGGTCAGAATGGTGGTGATGTCTGAGACTACGGGGTATTGGGGTACAACCACTTTGTTAATTTCTCGCAGGTCGATGATGAAGCGGTACGCTTTCTCATCTCCTTCGCCTTGCTTCTTAACAATAGGTAGGATTGGGCTGTTGCAGACGTTGCTAACCACCTCTTCAACCACTCCTGCATCTACCAGAGACTGAATGATCGCTACCAGTGCCTTCTCGCCCTCGGGGGATACCCGATATTGTGGGAGTTTCGGGAGCATAGCGTCCTGTCTTACAGTTATGTGAATGGGGTCAATCATCATTCGTCCCACATCAGAGTCATTTTTGGCCCATAGGTACGGAGGCAGGGTATCCAGCAAGGACAGGTCAGCACCAGTTATGGAGCGCATGTGTCGTGCAGGGCAAGATTTGGGTATGTCTGGGTTGTCGTACAGGATGACTCGGATCCCATCTGGGGAACACCTAATGGTAGCTCGGAAATGTTTCAGTAAGTCAATGCCCATAATGGCGTCAGGGGAGTTGGAGGAGAGCAGAAATGTTGTGTCAGTGGTGTTGCTTTCTAGGTCAAAGGTGATAGGTACGGACAGGGGGTTAGTGGAGGGCGTCCAATCGAAACCTATCGACGTAATGTGTGAGCCAGACAAGGGTGCCCTTGGAATCAGTCGTTTCGATAACACACTACGTGTCGCCCCAGTGTCTACCAAAAATGGAGACTCTGTACCCAGGACCTTAGCGGTGACATAAGGACCTTGCTGGTCAACACAGAGCTCGACTGGATCCCTCCCTTGCCCCTGGCAGTTCTATGCAAAATCGGGGGCATTATCACCGTCGGATAGTTGATATTGGTTTTGTCGGGGGCGGTCGAATGTGTTCAATCTCCCTGATCTGTCATTGTTGGTGTCATTTGTGTGCCCTCGTCCTTGTCCTCTATTTATTGGACCACCCGCCACATCCCTGGGGTCCCTATTTCTGTTCATCTCTAGCAGAACCGGACACTGGGATTTCCAATGGCCGAATCCTTTGCAGAAGGCACATTGGTCATTGCTAATGTCTCTACGTCCAGTGTGGGGTGTTGGGGTGTGATCTTTAGGAGGTGAATTTCTGGGGGTGGTCGATTGGTAGTTCCCCCTTTGGGGTTCCCGTCCTACCGCTATACCTTGTATCTGGGCTATCATCACTCTTTCTTTCAAATCTTTCTTCTTTTTCTCGGACGCCCTATCATTCTCATTCTTCTGGTGCTCGTAATACTGAGCCATCTGAAGGATAGCTGCGGGTTTGGAGGCCCCCCAACTACTCTCACTCGTCTGCAGTTTTTGGGAGACCTCTTGTGATAGGCCCTTCACATAATTTTGTACAAACAGGTGTTGTCCGGTTGCGGTGGTCATGTCTTGGCCACTGTAGTCGGAGAACACTGTCTCGAATCGGGAGAAGTATTCTGACACATCTTCCTGGGGTTTCTGACGACAGGCCGTGACTATCGACCAATCTACCTTTTTCTCTGGGATCAGTGTCTTTAACTTCTGAACTAATTTGTCTGGGAGTTCTAATATGTCCTTTACTGGTTTCCTTCCAGGCTCTCGCTGTCTATCTAGTTCACTGAGTTGGTTCCAGGTATGTCCAAACAGATCTGTGTGGTCAGCCTTCCGGATTTGCTTACACACGTCAGCTGGCAGGCATAACCCAAAAAACAAGTCAATGTCCGCTAAAGTCATTATCGTCGAACCCAAGGCTGTGCCTAATTCGGTATAGAATGCTGTCGGGTTCTTTCTTAAATCGGGCAGAGTTTGTTTAAAGGTTAGGATATCTTGTCGGTCCCATGGTTGGTAAACCCAATTGTATACAACCCTCCCTTTTGCATCTGTGTGATTAATATCATCGCTTGTTCCCTGGCCACGTGGGGGGATCCAGTAAGGGGCCGCCTCTCTGATGGGCATCATAGTGTTGGCTACTTCTACTGAGGTCGTTTCAGGGACTGTAACCTTGACTTCTGGTTTTTGTTCCGCGAGGTGGCGGAAGACCTCAAGCGTCTGCATGAAGAGCTCCGTCGCCTCACGTTCAGTCCCATCTCCAACATCAATCTTCCCATACAGCGTTGTCAGTTTAGCGGGGCCCTTACTTTGATACCTATCCTCATATGCGTTCAGGGTGTGGTAGCTAAATCGCAAAATGAAATGCCGTCTGTGGCTGTCGGCATGCGAATTATACATGTTCATTGTGTATTCTTCGCTCTCCCTTCGTTCTACTAATGTCTTTGCTATTTTGTCAATCCCATCCCGTTCATCTTTGCTCAACCTATTTGGTCTGGCTGGTGGTTGCTTGCTAGCCTCGGGGCCATCTGGCGATGTTGTTAATGTGGCTGGTGTGGAGGCCGTGAGGGCTGGTGCACTAGCGCTGAGGTCACTTTCGCTCGCACTCGGGGCTTGCAAGCTTTGTTGGCAGGGGGCATATGGAGGGGGCATATAGATGATTGGGTGACCTAGCAGTAACTCATCGTTCGTCCGTTGTTTGGAGGGCAATTCGAGGTAGAGCGCAGAGGGGGTCCTAATAGGGCATTGACCTGTCGACCCTGATTCTTGGTTTTGTGCAGCTTCTTTTCTTTCTTTTCTTTCTTCTTCTAGTTGCTTAGCGGCTAGGTGGGCTGCCTTTCGTAATTCTTTCCCTATTTTTGCTTCTTCTCTTTTCTTTCGTTGTTCCGTTTCTTTGCGCCACATGCCTATACTATCGAGCATAGTGGGCGTGGTCTTATTTTTCTGGAGCGCTATTTCCAATGTTTTTATTTTATTTTCATCAAAGGAACCTATCAGTGGCCACTGACTTTCAGGGTTCTTCTTTGTATATTTATGCCATAGCTTAGTATAAGCTATAGCGACTAGTCCATGCTTGGTGAACATGTCCTTATTAGGGGTGCCTTCCAGTGGAGCTGGATGGTTCATCTCTAATAAGCGGTCCGGGCTGTACAGGCTACCAATCAGTGGGGAGAAGATAGGCATGACGGGTTACAACGGGGACAAAGGTCTGCACTACCTATCTTATCACGGCGGACAAAGACTAGACAGAATATTTCTATTCTACGTTGTTTGTAGGCCGTGAATACCTCAAAAGAACCAATACCGAACACTTAATGTACGGTCAATCAAACAATCAATGGGGAGAATAAGTGGGTACGACGTGTTAAAGTTTTGCGTTACCCACTCTTTCTCTACCTGCAAAGAGAGACCTTGTTCTTCCCTGTTTGCAGACAGAGAATCTCCAGACAACAATCCACGAACGACAGTTCGGGAAAACAGTGGGGGAGGAAGATAGGCACGACGGATTACAATGGGGACAAAAGTCTGCGTTACCTATCCTTCACTGTTTGCAAAGAGAGAGCCTGTTGTTTTCTCCGTTTGCAGACGGTGAATCTCCAGAGGGATCAACAAAGCGTAATACTAGTATTATCCAAACCAAACAATCATTTCTCAATTTGTCGTGTTTACACGACCTTACCCCGACCGCATGGACGGTTTCCTGTCTTCCGAATCCAGCGCCCGATCGTCCTCTCTTCTTCGTGATGTTCGTGGCACTCCTGATGGTTCTCAGTTAGGACCGTAGATCACTCGAGAGAGGTCTGTTCGGAACTAGTGAAGGTCGGATGATCGGCTGTCAGACGAGGGTCTATCGGACACGAGCTCTCCCGATCGTTGCAGTCGTTCACTCTGTCGTCAGGACCTCTCCCACTGGATCCACGTGTCGCTGATGGGCCCACCCAGGGATGCCAATTGTGGAAAAAGGTAGGGCTATGACCTTTCTCAAGATTTGCCCGGCGCTAACCGCCTTTGTACCATTCAAATTACCAAGCAATGAGGCAGGCGCCGGAGACCAGAAGGCAGGAAACAGAAGTTTATTCCGACGGAGCAGAACACATCAGATCAGACAACAAGGTATCGTCTCGAGGTGCTCTAACAGCCTCTCTGAGGCCTGGCCTCTTATACCCTGGTTTATGACATGTCAGCATTCTTTATTGCATAAAAGACTCTTTAAACTTATGAAATGACGTCCCCATAATCCTCGTGTCAAACCCACCCCCACATACATCCACAATAGAGGCCCTCACCCTGCTGATAACAGGAGGGGGCTATCACGCGGCTGAGTGTTCCGCCGATTCTTAGGATGTGTGCGCCTGATCGTATCCCATGGGGTGGGGAGGCCAAGATCAATAGTGGATCCTTTAAAGAGGAGCGACTCCATACAATAAGGGGCAGTAAACGGTATCTCCCGGCTTAGGCGATGGCCTCGGACCTGTGTGGACAGTCGGACTCAGGGGAAGGGGTCATCAAAGGAGTGGTATTCATGCCACGTGGACAATCAAGCGCGGAGGGATGGTTTATCAACAGAGGGGTATTCATGGAAGGAGAGGAGGTGCTGGTCAGGCGCGGGCGTGACTCCCAAGGACAGGGTCATTCAGGAGGAGAAGGGTTAGGCTCATGTGAGGGAGGGAGTGGGAGCCAGGGTGCGCGGAGGGTGCTTGCAGGGTCAGAGGAGCGCGCTGGCGATCGATCGTGGACAGGGAGACCATGATACCTAAAAATGGCTATCGCGCGCGTTGTACGTGGGTGACAAGCTGGCGCAGATGATGTTCAGCTCGTAAACTAAAATTCCACATAGTGACATCACTGATGACATCACTGATGACATCTCAAATGACATCACTGATGACATCTCAAATGACATCACTGATGACATCTCAAATGACATCACTGATAAAATCACTGATAACATCTCATTTGACATGACTGATCACATCACTGATGATATCATTCATGTGATAATACCATGAACCTCTTCAGACTCTAATATAACCTTAGATACAATCAGTGTAAACAGACAGTCACAGACTGTCACTCATCCATGGAGTTACTCACACACTTAGTCAGTTATGCAAAAAATCAATCACACCTCCATTTTCTCAACTATACAGTTATACACACCTTACTTATTCAAACATATACTAACACATATTTACTCTCTTATACAATCCCTGATACATGTTCACAATGATCCAAACAGCCACTCACACATTCACTGGCTCTTATGCACAGTTATTTATATATGTCAACTCTCACATGTACTGTGTTTTACATATGTACTTACTTTGACATGTAGCACTGAGATATCCATTCACTCACTAATACACTCATGCACAGTCAACCGCCCATACAGCTGTTTCCAAATGCACTTTTTAACCCATACATATAGTGAATCAACTACTCACACATCTATGTACAGAGTCACACACCTCCCAGCCACCCATACACACACACTCAGTTTCCCATACAAATACTTGGACAACCAATGAATAACCCATACAGTTACTCATATAGCTACTGATCAACATATGCAGCAGTTTGTAGAACAACAGATATAATGATGCAAAAAATTAAAACAGTTTAGTCACTAACCCATGCACTCAGTGAGACACATTTAATCACTCACTCATACAGTCAGTCATGCACCTACTAAATCCTTCATCCAGACACTTATACATCCACTCATTCTTCAATATGTAAGACATATTTTAACTTTACAGAAACATACAGTCACTGGATGTTGTCATCAGTGATGTCATCAGTGATGTCATTTGAGATGTCATCAGTGATGTCATCAGTGATGTCACTAACCATGTCATGAATGATGTAATATGTGACATCATCAGCAGTGGATTGCGGGTGCGCGATATATAGTTAGTGGAACTAACTATATATGAAATTTCAATGGTTTTGTGTGAGTAAAATAAGGTTTTGAAAAGGCTAATCCCTAACTATATATGGTCTATAACCAATGGTTTTTTCAGTGAATATATATATAGTTATGCTGTCTGTTGCAGAAAATAAATAATTACTCACGGAAACCTGGGTCTCCTGTTTCTTGGCAGTGCTGCGGTGGGCTCGAGCCTGCTGCATTGTTTTTTGAAACCTGTGTGGATATATATATATATATATACATACATATATATATCCACAGACACCCACTCCAACAGGAAACAGGTAGAGGCAACTCGGGGGATAACTATGAAGAATCTTTAATTAAAACAGCGTTAGCAAAATGCATTTCAGCCTTGACAGCCTTCCTCAGATGCTGCTGTGTAGCCAAGAGTCACTCCTCCCCCGCCTTTGAATCACCAGAGTCACTGCCATTGGCGTAGTACCGCGTTTTCACTCCATGCGGCAGCGCCAACTCGTCCTGCCGACAAAGACTTCACGGACACGGACCTGTTCAGTGCAGAATAATTTATTGGTGCAAAGTAAGTCGCATGACTTTTTCGGCTCCGTAGAGCCTTGCTCACATGACAACATTTTGTATGAGAATGCTCTTTTTAAAGTGCCAGTGATTAAAAAATCTACGCCACAACATATTTCACAAAGGATGCTGTATATATGAAAAAGACATTTAATTTATTCAAACATATTATTTTTATTTTTTCATTTTTTCATTTGTTCTGTTTTTCTTGTAATAAATACATAACAATTTATTTGCATACAGAAAATTAAGCAACACTTTCTATAAATCAATCTAAGTGATACATAGTTAGACAAAAAAAGAACCCCATAAACTCATCATAAACTCATACCATTCATTCCATCATGCATACTACTACATTCACTACCCAATCTATAAAGGACTGAATTGACACATGAAACAAAAATCAGTAGACATACAAAAATAATTTTGTGCAAGAAGTTGTTATTGAGAAACCCCTATAGGTTTATCTAAGACAAAAGTTCTGAGATTTTTTCACTTTCTGGTTTATACATTTTCTATTTTCTACGAGTCTTTTCTTCTTTCTCTTTATATATAAGTGGTGACTTTCAATTTAGGGGTCTCAGATGCGTACGGCCTATGTACGTTTCGGTGATTGCTGGTATTTGATTCACCTTCTTCAGGGCCAAAAGAAACTAAACAACAAACAAATACATACACTCTATGCTAAAACCAGGGGGTTCTTCAAACAAATTTGGAAGTAATAGAAAGGCAAGCACTCAAACTGCTACAAGAGAATACTGACATAATAATCAAACCCTGCGACAAAGCAGGTGGGATAGTAGTTATGGATACAACTTACTATTCTAATAAGATCCATCAAATGCTAGACATTGAAGAGCACTATAAAAAGATCAATAGGCCTATCAACACACAAAGTAGCTGTGGATTGTTTTTTTCGTTGACTTGAATCAAAGGTACTTTCCTAAAATCAAGTTGTTAACGTCTTAAAAAACAGCAATGGGATTAGCAAATCCAAACTCAAATGCTATATGAATGTTAAACACACGGTGAGGGGATGTTTCAAACTACTATGCCTCCAATTTCACCATTCTGGATGAACATTTTAAAGCTTTACTTAATTTTCTTTCTTTTCTTTCACATTACACTCATAACATTTTAGCAGACACTGGGTGTTCCTAATTCTCACCACTGGCTAGCTATTAGAAAAGGTCCCAGGAATAGGTTTTAACCTGTTTTTTAATACTATAGCATGCAAAACAACTAAAAATTATGTCTATTAAATAGTATGATCTGTTTCAAGGATGCACTAAAAGGAATATAATTAACTTTGACTATGATATGTTCTCTTTTCAGAGACCCAAGAACCCCCTGGTTTTAGCATAGAGTGTATGTATTTGTTTGTTGTTTAGTTTCTTTTGGCCCTGAAGAAGGTTAATCAAATACCAGCAATCACCGAAACGTACGTAGGCCGTACACATCTGAGACCCCTATATTGAAAGTCACCACTTATATATAAAGAGAAAGAAGAAAAGACTCATAGAAAATGTATAAACCAGAAAGTGAAAAAATCTCAGAACTTTTGTCTTAGAGAAACCTATAGGGGTTTCTCAATAACAACTTCTTACACAAATTTTTTTTTTGTATGTCTACTGATTTTTGTTTCATATGTCAATTCAGTCCTTTTTAGATTGGGTAGTGAATGTAGTAGTATGCATGATGGAATGAATGGTATGAGTTTATGGGGTTCTTTTTTGTCTAACTATGTATCACTTAGATTTATTTAGAGAAAGTGTTCCTTAATTTTCTGTATGCAAATAAATTGTTATGTATTTATTACAAGAAAAACAGAACAAATGAAAAAATGGAAAAATAAAAATAATATGTTTGAATAAATTAAATGTCTTTTTCATATATACAGCATCCTTTGTGAAATATGTTGTGAAGATTATAACTGAAAAAAATATATAGGTCTGACTAGAGGTACTTTAGTGCTTTGGTTTCTTTCTCTCCCTCCTCTGGACCTCAAATTGCAATTGGGAGAACTCTCTTTTCTTTAGTCCATTAAAAAAATCTACACCACGTGATCATTGCAATTTAGTGGACATAGATAAAATAGATAAAATACTGCATACATTCTGTTCGTTGGCAATTCAAGTTCATGAATCAACACCACATTGGTAATGCTACTTCTACAAGTCAACATAAATATCGGTAAAATACCTGATTATGCAAATGAATAGTAATTACAAAAACCAATATATAAATGGACAGAGTATAAAATTGTTCTCAATCGTACCCAATGGCTATAACCTACAGAATGCATACATTTTACATGTACAGCCAGATTACTACATGTGTATGTCAATCTCCATATAATAATAATGTAATGGGCAAAGTCTTATTAGTTGTGCAAAATACGCAACGTAAACAATATGTTAAATGAGACTTCAAATGTCGAAGTTCATCTAAAGTGCAGATGCAAGTTATAATGTGCAAATTACGCAATTTAAGCCATTTTCAAAGCGTTACTTCCAATGTTGAAGATAACATAAAGTGCAAATGCCTACCTCCATAGTGCAAAATCGCTCTGCCTAGTATTGTATGAAAAATTCATTCATCGCCCATTATATACCTGAAATCTAGTGCGTGATATCCATCATTCTACCAGTTTCAGGTAGCCCTTAAATATGAAGAATGCTTGACATTAGGCTATACACCTTGTTCATAGTCACAGATTTACTCCGATACTGTCCACTAATTAAGTTTAAAAACATATTGTAACCCCCTAGTGGTTACTTGTATCGCCCATGTTAAGACACATGATACATGATATGACAATATTTTCTTTGCATCTAAGGTATCAAATAATCAGTTGATGTCCACTGTATTAAAATTAAAACAAAATTTCCCCAACAGAATAATTTTGAAAAATTAACTCAAATACATATGAATATACGTGCAGATTCAGTGATTTCCTAATATATAATTGATCACAGTGTGACCAAATAATTACATTCAGTACAGCAGCTTTGCATAATACATTACACATTGAGTGTTAATGTCTATTAGGTACAATGATGTTGTTGGAACAAGACTAAACTTGGTGGCTAGTCAAATACTCAAACCAGCGGTAATGAGTCTACTTCAAATTTATAAAGTGTTCGCTGATAAGCTATCTACAAGTCCTAACTGGACGAAAATACAGTTCCCAGAGTTCAGACTCTGATACTAATCACAACCTAGTGACTTCTAAATATCAAATGATTAACTGAGATGTGGCACATAAGGCAGCTTAATATACATTACAGGGGTTACGGTAGACAGGTGTATAAATCTTCCGTGATATTAAGACCCCCCCGGTGCCTTGGTATCAAGTTGTAAAATGTAGCGGGTCTCAAGTTTCCTGAGTTTGACCTCCCTGTCACCTCCTCGTCTGCTGGCCTTAACGGAATGAATGACAAAGTATTGAAGGCTGGTGTTATCGCCCTGATGATGATGTCTTGGTGGACAATAGCCCGTACATGTTGCAGTATGCGTTTATGTACGGGTAACTTAGGGCTACCCACATACCTGAGTAAACAAGGGTATTGTAAAACATATATGACAAATTCCGTTTTGCATGTCAATACTTGGGTGATAGGGTATATATATATATATATATATATATATATATATATATATATATATATATATACATATATATATTACCTACTGGCGGTCGCCAGTAGGTAGTTATAGTGAGGATTATTTTGTATAGGGAATTCGCAACATTCTATTGGGAATAACTTTGGCGCCGGTTGAGGAATCTGCCTGACATTTTCCTCAAACTTGCCTCGCGGCGCTCCGCTCCTTCCCTGAAAGTTTGGGGGGATTCGTCAAGCGGTGGCCGAGATAAAAGGGGGGTCCCAAAACGTGTTTTCCCCATGTTAATTTTCCTAAGGCGGTCGAACTCACTTTTAGCCCGAACGGCTGAATGGATTTCCACCAAACTTGGCAAAATTGTAGGGACTGGTAGTCCGATGTGCCTTTGCTATGTCTCAAGATATGTGCTCCAGTGGATTTTGAGTAATTTAGGTTAAAAAAAATATATATATCTATAAGCGCGCCCCGGTACGCGCACCGGTGTGCGCACCGGTGTGCGAACCAGCGTGCTACGCGAGTTCGCGCGCGGAAAGCTGATTGGCTCTCGGGTGTCTGTCAACATTCCCAACAGTCCGGAGCGGCCGCCATCTTGTGTCTCGGTAGGATCGAGACACAAGAGGTGGCAAAAACAAAGGGGGAAATGACCAAAAGGTGGCAGAGTAGACCCCCCCTGACCCCCTAGGTTTGATGTGGGGACCATATTTTTTTTTTTTCGATTTGCGCGGGGGAGCGCCCGGTATGCGCACGGGGGAGCGTACCGGGGAGCGTACCATGGGGGAAAAAGAATGACAGTTTTTAAAAAATGTAGCCTTTTTTTATAAATTGGAGGTAGTTCTAAAAAGAACTGTTTTTTTCTTCTTTTTGTTGTTTTATATTTTTTTAATTTTTTTTAACATTTTGTACTTTTTTTGGCTTTTATGAACAATTTTATATTTTTTTTATTATTTTTATGGGGAGAAACAAAAAACAGGGAATTGTAAACGGCTCAACCGGAGCAAAAAAAAAATCGGAAAAAAATTATGGATTTTTGGGGCAATTGTGGTTGTCACCAGCACGGTTGATGAGCTTTATGCTTTGCTCACCATAGGTGATTGTTTTACCACAAAAAATACAAGTGATCTTGTATTGCCCAAACTGGGGTTGTATGTTTGGGACCATCTCCCTTGTTTCTGGTCCCGATGGAGTGGGTTGCTTTCTTTTGTAGGTGCTGGGTGAAGATTTGGGAGGGTTTCTGGCCAGTTCTCGGACCTCTGCTGCAGCATAGTTGTTAGGATGCAGGCGCTGCATGTGGCGAATCATGGTGTTATTGCCAAATTAGTATTTCTTGTTAGGGTTCCCCCTTGAAAGTTGAATGCCACAGATTTGGCAAGTAACCTTTGACACATTCACTTTTTTTTGTTCCTTTGGGATGGAAAAAAACTCCCATATAATGTGCTGCTTTGGCCTATATGGGGTATTATCTTCTGGCAGGAATGTCCTCCTCCCCTCCTCCTCCTCCTCCTCCTCCTCTTCTTCATCTCCACCACTGTGGTGTTGTGGTGGTCCTCTTGGTGGTGGTGGTGGCTGAGATGCTCCTGCTGCTGCTGCTACTGAAGCCATTTTTCAGTCCAAAAAGGTACAGAGAGGTCTTTCAACAGGTCTTCTTCACTCAAAGTACAAAGTGAGAATGAGGAAAAAAGGTGGGGGCTTTCATCATTAGGAAAAAAAAACTGTCCTGAACCAATGAAAAGTGTTATTTTCAAGTCACATGACCAGGGCTTTCATCATTTGGAAACCAAAACTGTCCTGAACCATTAAAAAGTGTTATTTTTAGGTCACATGACCCGATGCGCTTACGCTATGCGCCCCCGGGCGCGCCCAGGGGCGCGTCGCGTAAGCGCGTCGGATGCTTACGTTGCGCGATCGTATGCGCTCGAGTGCTTCCGGGTGCGTTTACGCCGTGCGTATCATGCAGACGCGGCTACGCGATACGTCACGATGATGTTTTCGTTCGCGGCAAAAGCGCTAACGGGACGCTCACCGGTACGCGCCCTGGGGCGTGCCGCAAGACTGCACTTACCGGTGCGCTCACCGGGACGCGCACCGGGAGCGCTTCAGGGCAAAAAAAACAAAAAAACATGAACAATATACATAAAGAAAATAGTATTACATAAATATACAATATAGGATTCATTATAAAAAAAAATTACATTTCATAGCTATAGAAATTTGCTATTAAAAAACCTTTGAAATTCACTGAAACAACCAAAGGTTTCACACCAGTTATAGTTAGGAATTATAGGAATTAGCATTTAAAAAAAACTATGAAATTCAATGAAAAAACCATAGGTTTCACACCAGTTATAGTTAGGAATTAGCATTTAAAAAACCTATTAAATTCACTGAAAAAACCATAGGTTTCACACCAGTTATAGTTAGCTGGAAATTTTACTGACATAAAACCATTGAAATTCCCACGTTATAGTTAGTTGGACTCACTATAACTTGCGCGCCTGCAATGCACTGCTGATGACGTCACATATTACATCACTCATGACATGGTCAGTGACATCACTGTACAACACCACAACACTCTGAATATGCTTACGTCAAATGTCTGTTTTTCTAGCAAAGTTTTTAAGAAGAGGATTAGCATAGTGCCATTCACATAGAGCTAGAAGGTGACAAAGCCTTTTGCCATTTCTACAGCAAAATCCTTTATCTTAAGAATAGCTGGTGCCATCCACACAAGCTGAAAATGACAAAAGCATTACCACTCCAGTTGCAGCACTACAGCTTTGGAGTGGTAAAATATCTTCCAAGTCAAACTGGAATGTATAATAGCAACCCAGACACATGTGTTTCGCTCTTATTAGAGCTCTTCAAAGAGACATAGCTTTGTCAAGACAAAGGGATCACCCAGTATAGGTCAAGACAATACAATTTCAGGCTTCGATTGCCACATAAATTATGCATAAAGGAAGTCTTTCTAGCAGGGTTCTTAAGCATAGGATTAGCACAGTGCCATCCATGCCAAGCTAGAAAGTGACAAACACTTTTGCAATTTTTACAGGGGAGTCAAGACCCTGTGGCTCCCCTAACAGCTCTTAATATTGTACAGATTGTAAGTACCCCTGGTGGACACCGGGCAACCACTGATAAAAGAAAAATGCTGGCTACCCCCAGCACCCATGATACATGAGAGCTGGGGAGCTGGCAGGGAATGCATGGGAGTATGTGCCCAAAAATATTTATAAAATAAAGGAAGCCAGTGAATAATAAATGAGCATCATGAGCAGCTCATTTATTATTCACTGCTCCACAGAAGGAGAGTCCTATATGCATTGCAAGGGCTTTTTCTTGAATTTTTATGAGCCAGGTGATGGTCCTAGAAGGGGAAGGGGTACCACCAACCATGTATTTCTAATGTTGTGGGGTGCTTCAGGGATTGCACCAGTCCCATAACAACATGAAAAAGTCTCCAGGGTCATTGTGTCTATTATCCAAGGAGAGCTTGCCATTCTTTTTTAAAGCACTCCAAGCTGGAGCTGTGTGCTTTTCAGCTGGTGTGCCGGTACTCCTTGTGGTGGGTTCTATGTCTGCACTTTGTGCCCTGAAATTTTATATAGGAAACTTTCAAAGAAATGTTCATGTTACCCCCACAGCACCCACAGCCAGAGGCCCCTCATTGCAGGGAGTTCGACACCCACTGGGGTTGGGCCCAGAAGAGATCCTGCTCACAGCAGCACTCCAGATATGGCCGAAGACACAGCGCTGTGGGGGTAGGGCACCCAACCCCATTCCGCACAAAGTAAGGTACATCTTACTTTACATTAAAGAAACCTAGAAATTCACTGAAAAAAATAAAGGTTAAAGTGACATTTTACCTGGGAATTGTAGTTATATCTTACTTTAAATTAAAAAACTTAGAAATTCACTTAAAAAAGAAAGGTTAAAGGGACATTATAGTTAGGTGAAATTGTCAGTTAAGACGTGGGCCTCATTTATGAGGCTGTGCGTCACTTTTACGCCGCCGGTGCGTCACTTTTTGTGACGCACTAGTGCCGTAAAAAATGTGCCTCATTGCGCCATATTTACAAAGTGACGCATCTAGGTAGATGCGTCACTTTGTAAACCCCTGCTCCACATTACACCTGCGCCAGGTATAATGTATGCAAGGGGGGCGTATTGACGCAAGGAAGGGTCGTAGAAGTGACGCAGTGAAATCTGTGAGATTTCACTGCGTCACTTATAGGACGCCGTTGCGTCAAAATCTTGCGCTTGCCTCACAGCAGGCGTAAGACTGACGCAGGCCCTTTCACATGGGGCTTGTCCCATGTGAAAGGACGCATTGCTGGAGTTGCGTCACTTTTGTGACACACTCCAGCAATGCGTCTTTTTTGCGCTTACAGATACGTCAGAAATACTGACGAATCTGTAACTCCTTGCGACATGATGCGTCATACATTAAATATGACGCATCAGGAATGTCGCAAGGAGTGCGCACTGAGAAGTGACGCATCGCTGCTTTCACGCAGCGATGCGTCATTTCTCATAAATGAGGCCCATGGAGTTTTAAGCCACTGAAATTCATCAGTTATAGTTACCTCAATTAACTGTAACTTTTCCCCGAAAGTAAATATAACTCTCACCGTCACCATGCACAGCTAATTACCGCACACATTATATCATAAAGGTTTTATGACATCATTGATATAACTGCAACATCTGAAATGACAATACTGTGCATGGTGGGGTCACAACTTATAGTTACTTTAGAGCAGGAGTTACAGTTACTTAAGATTGCTATCACTGGTGAATTTCAAAGTTTTTGTTCATTGACATTTTCACATAACTTTAAAGTCCCTTTAGCCATTGGTGTTTCAGTGCAGTGAATGTATAATATATAATTATATATATCATTGTAAAGACTTCTAATGCATCTCTTGCGATTTAAATCACCATGATGCAAAGACTGCGATGTAAAGGCTGCACCCTGTTTCAACATACTATTTTCATGGTTTTACTTATCTTTTCTCTGCAGTAGTAATACTTCTTGAGAACTCTTTTGATGCCGGTCTTTACTCTTCATCAGAAATATTACATTGTTATGTTTAGGAAAGCGGTGTCTGTCATTCACTTCAGTTTCTGTGCCATTATCTCACTAAACACCTGTCACATAGGGCCTGATTACGAGTTTGGGAGCAGGCCGCCACACCAGCGCCCTGCTGCCACAACGCCAAACTCGTCCGTACATCGCCCACCAGATTATGAGTTTATTCTGGGTATGGGGGCGGTGCGTTGGCACTTCCGCGGCGGTGCCTTTCAAAGGCTCATATCAGAGCCTTAAAGAAAGGCACTGCAATGGGAGCGCCAAAGAATGTTCCTGCAAGACCCCAATTGATTTTAGTTTTAAAATGTTAGCCATAGTGCACCTTAAAATGATATTCTATCTAGGAATGTTTATGATTAATTGTAGCATTGACAAAAAACTAGGCTCAGTAATAATTCTCAAATTTTTTTCTTTGAATTGTTGTAAGTTTGGATTGGCATACTTTAGAAAAAGCGGGGGGTTTGCTGTATCAAAGTCCCAGATTGGCATGACCATGTACTACTTCCCATTGTACCCAATGGGCAATTGTTTAACAGCAGTTGTTTTTTTTTTGTTTCACAGCTGAGATTTTTTGATGGAAATTGGAAAATGCTTTCTTTGGAATCCTTAATAATTTTGACTCCAATGTTCCATGCAGAGTAGTCACACTGGACCACAATTAAAAGCAACCTAAAATGCCCTTTCTATTGCTACGTGCAGTATTAATGTGCAACATCTTGTACTCACTACAGTGCATGTCAGGCTCTCTGCACAGAACACAGTGGTACCAGGGCAGGGTAGGGGTCAACACCAGTTTTGAGAATAAAGGGGAGAGAGGTGTCAATACCACCTCAGTCAGTTAAAATCTTAATTCGAATGCCAGAGACAATCATGAAAGTACATAATAGATTACAAATTCAATCATGCTTAAACTGGTCAAATTTTTTTAAAGCATTGTATTTTGGTGATGTACAGCTGATTTAAAAAGGTAACCTACTCTGAAATACACTCAGGGGCGTATTTACAAGCCCATTTCACTGCCGGTGCATCACTTTTTTCGAAGCTCTGAAGGAAGTGTGCCTGCCCATGTTTACAAGGCCACATAAAGCCACGCAGCGTGACTTATCATGGCCCGGTAAACATGGCCCCTTTCACGCATTACTCTATGTGAAAGGGGCGTTCCAAGGGTGTAGCTGTGGGTGTTCCCACGCATAATCCATGGAACCTGACACATTCTGCAGCACACATAGAAAGAGAAAAACACCTCTCATGTATGCAAATTCACAGCTTAAAAACATATTAGGGTATAAGTGGTTACGAAGTGGATGTGGCATAATCTTTGCAATGTTAGACGTCGTGTCTGTGCCCTTGTGGAATATGGCAGTGCATGTTAATCTCTCATCGGGTGGTGTGCTAGATGAGACCCATCGTAGTGTAGGTGTGCCAGGCATAGCACCTGCGTAGAGCAATTGATAGGATATAATGGAAGTAGATTGCAGGGGTCCCATACGAGTATACGCAGGGGCCAATCCGCGATAATAGATCTATCTGGCTAGGACATCTGTAACAGCAGGGAGTGTCCCATACATCATGTGTGTTACAAGTGGGAGTAGATGGTCTCTATGGTGTGTGGCTCGTACTACCTTCTAGTGCTGGTTATGCTGTATCACTACGATGGGTCTCATCTAGCAGACCGCCCAATGAGAGATTAACATGCACTGCCATTGTACACAAGGGCGCAGACACGACGTCTAACATTGCAAAGATTATGCCATATCCACATCGTAGCCACTTATATCCTAATATGTTTTTTAGCTGTGAATTCGCTACCTATAAGTATTAGCAGGATCCTTAACTGTTGGTGGCATTATGATATTGTCAAACACTAGTGAATATGTATATCGTGTCAGGCACAATGTGCTAAAAGGATCTATTGTCTGTGTTGCATGTTTTCAACCATTGAGACTACATTGCAAATAAATTTACAATGTATTTTGAGGGCACGATATGTTATCATCTGCTGAGAACACGTACACAGCGTGTTGCACGCGCACCATGAGGGCACATACCAAGTAACCAACAAGACTTGACGGTCGCACCATCCATTACCCCGTGGCCTTCAGAATTCCTTAGGTAAATAGTGGTTATTAAATTATAGGATGCACCAGAACAGCCGAATCATCATTAGGCCCTAATGTCCGCATTCCCATTCGTTACGGAGTACACGGTTCAGTAGTCTGTCGTCTCTATTCACTATAGACCTCAGAGACTCGGATCATAGCTCCTGATCCCGGTGCTCGGTCTGCAATGCCCTCCTAGTGGCGGGAATTCTTGTTTATCTGCACCGTGATTCACTGTACATGCTGTCATCGCACCTGCATGGAAGGACGTTCCTCTGCTTCAGAACGCCGGGGGAGCACCCCCAGCCACATCTGTGCTCTCTGAAGGTACTTTGAACTCCTGACGCTCTGCACGAGACCTCGCTATTATCTAACTCACTCCATGCCCCAATTCACACAAGGCATTGTATTTCTCTTTACAACAGGTGCGCCGCCTTAAATGTACTCGCGCAAGAATTCACTGCCCACGACTTCTTATTAAACAAGAAAGGCCACTTTATTAAGACAGGTGTGAAATCAAAACATCTTACGACATATTTCAATTATTTATTTATTTGTTAAACCCAAACTTTCAGCTCACTGAGCAACCTTACTAAGGGGTAAACCCCCCACCAAGTAAAACTATCAAGCCAAAGGCAACTAACTCTTGTACTACCCCCTCTTTTCCTTTACCTGCCCTTTGAGGATGGACCAACCCGCTCCAGGCTGCCCACCCCCCACTAAAAAACCCGCCTACCAAAAAAAAAAAAAACCTGTCTTAGCGTGGCAAACCTACAAAAACAAATCAGCACCAAAGCACTGATAAGAAAAAAGGCCTAAAAGAAAAAAAGAGGGAAGGGTGGGTGGGGCAAAACAAACACCGCCTCCCGCCTTTCCGGTAAGCAATGACCTAACCGTCCCTGCGCTTGCCCTAGTAGTAAACTGTGTCCCTCTAATCACCCCTCACTTGTGGTCAGCCTCCCTCGCACGAACCTGCCCAGGGATAGACCGGCTCGCGCGCGGCTCTCCCTGCGCCCCCCCCCTCGCGCAAGAATTCACTGTCCACGACTTCTTATTAAGCAAGAAAGGCTACTTTATTAAGACAGGTGTGAAATCAAAACATCTTACAACATATTTCATTTATTTATTTATTTGTTAAACCCAAACTTTCAGCTCACTGAGCAACCTTACTAAGGTGTAAACCTCCCACCAGGTAAAACTATCAAACCAAAGGCAACTAACTCTTGTACTACCCCCTCTTTTACTTTACCTGCCCTTTGAGGATGGACCAACCCGCTCCAGGCTGCCCACCCCCCACTAAAAAACCCGCCAACCAGGAAAACCTTAAGAGTTTTCCTGCCCCACCCGAAAGCAAATTAAACATGACTTTGAGAACACCACAACTGAACATCCAAAATTTTGGCAATCAAATCACGTAATTCTAATAAATAAAATGACTGACCCAACTGGGAAAGGTGAACCCTATCCTCACGAAACAAGTGACACTCGGCGACTTGTAAATGAGGATGAGCCACACTGAAAATACTCATGTCCTTACAAAACAGTTGCATAGATCGGATCAGTTTCCTCCTCGCTCTGTTCCTGGCTGTTTGATACCGAGCTCCATGCCATAGTATACGTGACACAAATTCCGTCCAGATTACCATGGTGCTCGCCCAGGCGTTCTTGATGACTTCCAGATCCATCTTCATCATTTTAATCAGAGTCAGACCCGAGAGAGAAACTAGGTCATTTTCACCCAGGTGAATTACTAGCAAGTCTGGCGGACCCCCCTCTCCCTTAGAGTGTGGACAAAAAAGGAAACAATCCCCCCCAACCCATTCCCCCTTTACCATGCCAAGACACTTCATGTGTTAAACTGCTGAGACCAAGAGACCTCCCACAAATTTGACGTACTGCAGCTATTGCGGCCCATTTCACGAAGGAGTGTCCAACAATCCAAACACTCCTTTTAACTCTTACCATCGCGTGCAAAGGACCTGGAGAAAGAACACATATTAAAAGAGAATATGCACTACTTCCTAACATATTTCTCGCAGCATCTAGACCTACACCTCCCAATTCTGTGTATCTGAGAGCAGTCCCACCCCAATCTAGCAGCCTCAGTTGCTGCCCCATTCCTAAAGGAAAGAGTGCCAAAGTGTAAAGGATTCTGACCCAAACTCAAAAGTACCTTCCTTAAAACGGCCAGCAACTGTGCAACAGAAATTGGGCTGCCATCCGCATGGCAAAATATAATAACTATGGTGATCAGAGGAGGGACGAGGAAAAAGTGTCCATTTTATTTCCCCAAACAATATCAGCGTTAATCAAAGTGAAAGATGGACACTTGTAACAGATCCAGACCATTGGTTGGAAAAACTATGGTACCCTCAAAAACCCAATGTGAATTGGTGTAGCGGTATATATCGTTCCTCCGCCCCTACATTGGGTACCATAGGTAGTGTGGGTGCCTGCCTCAACCTGAGGCTCCTCTGGTCTGGATTGCAGTGGCCAGAGAAAAAAACGAAGTGTGAGTAGAATTTCTCTGTTTGTTTGTCGATCCTGAATAAGTACCCACTGTTTTTAACATAAGATCCACACTATTTCATTAAAATACCTAAAAGTGCAGATCTTATTTTTAACTTTTTCCCTTTGCACCACCATATATTTTTTTCTCTGGCCACTGCAATCCAGACCAGAGGAGCCTCAGGTTGAGGCAGGCACCCACACTACCTATGGTACCCAATGATAACTGCCAACGAACCACAATGTAGGGGCGGAGGAACGATATATACCGCTACACCAATTCACATTGGGTTTTTGAGGGTACCATAGTTTTTCCAACCAATGGTCTGGATCTGTTACAAGTGTCCATCTTTCACTTTGATTAACGCTAAAATATAATAACTGCCAGCTTAAAAGCAGCTGAATCCATGAAAACCTCCCATTCCCGAACCGGGCAACAAGAAGCCAAACCTCTCCTCCCCAGGAAAACCCACCTACCCCTATACAACTGATCCGTTTTAGAGACCCGCAGCCAAATGCGCAATCTATACCTCTCCACAAAAACCTCAGTAGTAAACATGCCTGACCTGTGTCACAGACCCAGGAGTTCTGAAGCCCGAAATGCCCCAAAAAATAACCATACAAAACACAATCTAAATTTAGCGCACTCAAAATCATCGTAACAGCAAGAAGGCAACTGAGACATTTGCTGAAGTAAATCAAAAGTGACCGGCTGCCGCAGCCGCTTAGAACCAGCCTGCAGCCTGCCCAAACCTTTCAAAATCTTCCTGACCAAAACACCCCCCACCTGATCCCTCCTCCACCGGAGCTGCCCATAAAAAGAGATCCCGGCCAGTTTACCAGAGATAGTGTTGTGCGAAAGGCCTTTGTCCACCAAGTGTAAAACAAAACTCAACAAAAACTGTTCCTCAGACAGCCCCCCCCACTGGAAAAGGAAATCATCACCAAATTTCAAAAATTCCTGCCATGCTTGCAAATAACTCTGCCGAGTCGAAGCAGCCACTGAATTCTCGACCAACTGGGCGACCCTCAATTCCCCCATGCCCATACGTACTAAGGGATCTGTGTCTGCTCGAGATCTGCCCCAGGAGCCAGTTGCGGAATTCCTTCCACTGAAATCGAGATAAAGCGTCTGCAATACAATTAGATGACCCAGTAATATGTCTTGCTTTGAAAACAATATTCAGCTGTAGACACCTCAACATGAAGGCAGGCAGAAACCGCCTTCGCCACGCCTCCCGCTGCCTTTCTGGGAGGACGCGCACGCCCCGCCCACGCCTCACCAGCAACTCCCGGGGATAGAAGGTCCACCCGTCCCGCATCGCGGCAGACCTGGACGGCCTTCCGTACTTCTTCCGACTCCTCCATGGGCACCACAAACGAGCCGGCGTGTGACGCAGCGAGAGCAAAGAGAGGAAAAATAAACACCGCCTCCCGCCCAAAGGACCGTCCCCGCCTCCCACCAGATGCTCCCCTACAACCCCCTGCCCCAGCAGGGGCAGGACATACCTCAGAGGAAGAGCCCGGCAGCACAGGGGCGCGCCATCCAGCGGGGCTCTCCCGGACCCATCATCCGAAAACAACATGGGCATGGCGGCCGCGCCGTCCTCCTCATCTGACAGCCGGGTCAGGCAGGCAGAAACTGCCTTCGCCACGCCTCCGGCTGCCTTTCTGGGAGGACGCGCGCGCCCCACCCACGCCTCACCAGCAACTCCCTGGGATAGAAGGCCCGCCCGTCCCGCATCGCGGCGGTCATGGACGGCCTTTCGTACTTCTTCCGACTCCTCCATGGGCACCACAAACGAGCTGGCGTGTGACACAGCGAGAGCAAAGAGCGCAAAACAAACACCGCCTCCCGCCTTCCCGGTAAGCAATAACCTAACCGTCCCTGCGCTAGCCCTATTAGTAAACTCTGTCCCTCTAATCACCCCTCATCTGTGGCCAGCCTCCCTCGCGCGAACCTACCCAGGGAGAGACCGGCACGTCCGCGGCTCTCCCTCGGCCCCCCCTCCTATACCTTCAAAGGTGGCTGGCCAAGCATCTACTTTTCACAACGATTCTGCGCTCCCTCATACAGTTAGCGCCACCGTACACTTTACGGTAAGGAAAATTTTGGAATCAAGGCGGGTTCCTATTATCACTGTGCCCTGCATAGACTCTTACAATATTCATTGTTTTCCCCCCACACAGTTCCTCGTATTCTGGACTCTCTTATTGATTTACTCTGTATTGAGCTCCTGGGCTAGCTCCATCGTACCACCTGCCTACCTTCACTACCCTCACCTGGGGTAAGTTTCATGGTTCTACTCGCTGTCTATCACACAGTTCACTTCAGAACTGTCCTGTTGCAAATTCTAAACCCCTATATCATTCTCCCATTACACCCACAGCACCCGGCTGGGTCCCTGTGAGTCTTTTTAATACACTTATTCCACGATGCCACTGCTAATCCACTAGGCAGTACAAGTCCTCCCTTCAGGTACTTCTGACAAGTAGTATCTCCTTTTCTACCCTATTACCTCAAATAGAAGGGCCACTTGCTGACTATATGACCCTACCATTTTCTCTAGGATTCCCCAAATTGCCAGGTCCTGAAGAGACCCAAAACCCTTACTGGGTCAAAACGCAGTTGACAGTTTAAAGAGGCAACATTTTCTAATTGTTAAAATTGTTGTTAGTCAACGGAATATAATTTAAATGGTCGCCTTACTTAATTTGAAACCTTACTCATTTGTCACTTTTATATGTCACTTTTTGTAGCATAGGTTCAATAGTGCTTTCACTGGGACACCGAACACCATTATCTAATTGTTCAGTTTTTGTACAGTCATAATTGTGAACTTGAATACTCATGCATATATATTGTGTTATTTACTCAATTTCTTTATAATTCATTACATAAAAATTTCACTAAATCGTGAAAGTGTGTAGCCAGCTTTTCTTTTTGACATCCCCCTAGCCCTTTTCTATAACATTGTGCAGTACTATATCAGAAACTTTCCATACTATTCCACAGGAGCCATTTGTTTATCTTAAATAGTCTATTGGGGTTCGGACATGGGTGGTGGCATCTATATGGTGGCGCAGGCTGGGTTGGGGGCTGGGGGTTCTAGCCTTGTCCCCCCTCTCCCTTTCACGGATACGGCCAGGCCCCCTGGTGCCCGTGCAACTGCACCGGTCCCCCCAGCAAGCCTCCTGAGGGGTGAGAAAGTTGGTCGGGGGATGGGCACGCAGCCCCCCCAACACCCCTTCCAGCGGGTGTGACAAACTGGGCTTTTGGTTGCACTGCGGTTGCTGGGTCTGTGTTGGTACGGTTTATGGGCTGTACCTCCTCCAGCCTCTGTTCGCAGAGTGGGTTGAGCAGTTGTGTAGTCTGCAGCCTCACTCTTCCTTGGCCGAATATTCTGGTCTGGTTGGGGAGCTTTGGCTTCCATCTCTGTTTTCTATGGACTCACTGTTCGTGTTTGGGCTATTTGTGTGTTGGGTTGAGCCATTTGTGTGGACTGTGCATTCTCTGCGCATGTCTCCTGGCTTTCTGGTTTCATGAGGGCTGGACTCCGGGTAGGTATCTGGTCCAGGCCTAAGGGGCCTTGGTGCCTTGGCGTTCACCTTTTGGGTATCAGACTGTGGGCCGTTCTTGCTTCCCTCCGTCTTTTTGGTGCTGCGTCTTGCGACGGAGAGGGTGCTCTAGACCCCCTTGTGGTGGGCGTTGCTGGGGCACAGGCCAGCCTCCCAGCCCTTCTTGATTGGGCTTTCCTCCATGCCTGCTTTCCCCAGAAGCAGACAGGGACATGGAGATGGCGCCCTGCGTAAGAAAATTTGCTTCAGCCCCGGCTTCCCGGACACTTTTTGTGGTGTGTTGCCTCTGTGGCCTTGGTTGAGGCTGGTTCAATTGTGCTGTGTTGGTTGCCATCTTGATCCCATTCTGGGGGCAGCTGTTCCTGCCTTTTGGTGACGGTTCTTCTGCTTCCGATCATTTGGGTTGTTGCGGGGCCTTCTACACTTGATCCTTATTTCCTGGGGTGGTTGGTTGTGGCCCTGCATCTGGGTTTGGGGTTGCCTACTGTGCACATTCCTGTGGGCCTCTGGTTTTCCATTTTCTAGCCTCGGGTCTCTGGCCTCGGTGTTGCGTGCTGTTGCTTGTTCTCCTGGGCTGCTTCTGCCTTCCTGCCTTGGTGCCTGGCTTTCTGGTGACCAGTTTCTGTCTCTGCTGACTGGTCTGTGGTTCAATCAGCTGGCTTGTCGGGTGCTGCTGCAGACATTGGCGGAGTTGGGCTGTTGGCTGACCCGCTTATCTGGTGTGCTTTCTGGCTCCCTTGTCCTTGTGGTCACGGCATGGGCCTTTTTTCCTGACAGTTTTTGGCCTGGGACTGTGGCTGTCTGCATCTCCAGTTGTTCTGGGGCCGTTGTACAGCTTTGTGTTGATCCTTCTGTGGCTTGCTTGGGGGGCTCCTGGGTGTTGTCCTTGCACTATTAATTACTGGTAATCTTCATTACTCATGGTTCCGTTGTGCTAGTCCTATTTATGACACCCCTCCCTCCAGGACGGCCGGTCTTCCTGTTGGTGGATTGGTAGTGTTGCATAGTTCCTATATTCCCAATATGCTCTGCACATTGGAATAATATACCCTATAGATTTGATGTAGGACTTATGTCTACTAGGTCGCTATCGAATATATTAGACTTAATTGTGAGTGCCAGCTAGCTCAGAGGTCACTAGAAACTTCCATGAGTTCACAAGAAGGGATTTAGTTTCTGACAACTGTATAAACATGACAACTTTGTTTCCCCAAGATAAAACTGACCTTCAGAGTCGTGGAAACAATAGATAGATATTTCACTCAGTCAATCGTGTATGCTTCGTTTCACCAGAGGTGCGAAGAAATAGAGAGACGGGCGTTTTCAATAAAAGGATTTTATTGTAAGGATCAAAAAATCTCAGTATTTCCAATTCTTCTTACGGCTGCACCTGTTAAACTGTAAATATCACTCACTGATGAGACCCGGCCTGTTCATGCGTCATCCATGCTTCTCACGTTCATGGTCTAGACTTGCATAAATGCAATCATTTTGCAGGTATTGCGGGCCAACCCTCTTCCCAGTACAGCTGCTTCAACAGCACCAGATGTCTGATATCATCACTACTCCTGGTACATTACCCATGATGTCTGTTCCTTGGGATTGCACTTATTCACAAATTAACCATCCAAGCTTCAAAACTAGACTTGTACAAATATTGCCAAACTGTGCTCTTCAGCCATGGAACTGACCAATCGCATTGCTTCTCTACACCTGGCCCAGTCCAAACACCTGTGTCTCAGACGCCACAATTACAAAATTGTTCAACAGCCTGCCAACGCAGCCTTGGATTGATCCTGGTCAAACCTCTCCAGGCAAACTAAAACCTCTCCCATGCAACCTCAAACATCTCAATGCAACCTCAAATATCTCCCATGCAACATTAAACATCTCAATGCAACCTCAAACACGTAAGCTGGCATCAGTGGACAGAATGGTCTTTTTGCGCACATCAAAATGTCCTAAGGTAGGCATCTTAGCAATCACTGACTTGACTGTGTCAAAAGCATTCGAACAATCTTGGTTCCAATCAAAAACCGCACCCTTCTTAAGGAGAAGTCTAATGGGTTGCATAACGCTGGCAAAATTGGGAATAAACTTGGAGTAATACTCCGATAATCCATTAAAAGACTTAACCTGATCTTTATTAGAAGGAGGTTGAGCTTGGAGAATGGCCTCAGCAAGATCAAGCTTAGGACTGATGCCCTCCCCAGATATGTTGTGTCCCAGATAGGATACAGACCTAACCCTGAATTTGCATTTCTCTTGTTTAAGAGTCAGACCTGCATCTCTAAGCCTAGACAAAACAGCAAAAAGAGTAACATCATGTCTATTTGCGTCAACACCATGGACTAAAATGTCATCCTGGAAAAAGAGGACACAATCAATATCAGAAAGGACATTTTTCATGATTCTCTGAAAACAAGCAGCAGCGCTGGCTAACCCAAAAGGCATCCTAATGAACCTAAATGCACCGATGGGAGTGACAAAAGAAGTCAGGTGTCTTGACTCTTCATGTAAGAGAACCTGGTGGTAGGCAGCTGATAGATCCATAACGCTAAACAAAGTGGCACCACCTAACTTAGTCAAAATCTCATTGATATTGGGCAAGGGCTGCCTGTCCACCCAAATAGAACTGTTCAAACTCCTGAGGTCCACACACATCCTAATTTTGGTACCCTTGTCCTTAGGTGCCAAAACAATCGGCGCAAGCCATTCTGAGGACTCTATCTCCTCAACAACACCAAGTTTCAATAACCTCTCAATCTCGACTTGCAATGGTTGTAACATGAGGTTGGGCACCTTCCTGACCTTATGCACCACAGGCTTGGCACTACTTTTCAAGATTATCCTGTGTTTGAAACCTTTGAGTAACCCCAGATCTTCAGTAAAAACTTCAGGGAATTTCCCAAGAACATCTGAAAAATCACCCCCTTCAGATACTAGCATAACCTGCTCGGGTGCATTGGGATTCAAGGTGATCCCCAGATTCCGTTGGTGACGCCAACCAAGGAGGTTATCTCCCCTCTTAGCAATATAAACCTTGCCAACAGTTTCCCTGCCTTTGAAAGAAATGGTTTGGATGGAATATCCCAGTACCTCAATTTTCTGTTTGGCATACCCCACAGGATTGATGTCAGAGACTGTAAGTTTAATTTTATCCCCATCAAAATTTGCAAACCAAAACTTATCACTGATGAGGGTGAACAGTGAACCAGAGTCAGCTAACACGGGAACAACTTTGTTTGCAATTAGGATGTCACAAGAGGGCATAACTACTATGTCATCATCCACTTGATTCACACCATTGATAACATCATCCGTAATGCAATGAATCGAATCTTGGTAAAAAGCTTCATCCTCATCAATACAATTGACTTTGTTGCTTTTACACATTCTTGCGTAATGACCCTTCCTCCCACAATTTCTACAAACAGTACTTTTAGCAAAACAATTCGGATAATTCGGACCATGCTTCTCACTACCACATCTGGGACACTTAAATTTGTTGTCCTTATTTGGATTATTACTGCTAAAGTTCCGTTTGGGTTTTTCAGATTTAACAAAGGTTTTCTCTTGCTTGGGAGAAATTTTGCCAACAATAGCAACATTACACTCAGCTTGGAGAGTTTGTCGGTGCTCAAGACCAACACTGGAAACCGGATCATTCTGAGAGGGGCCCTTCCTAATCTCCTTGACCCAAGTAGAGGTATGTTCAACACTCTCAACAATCAGTATAGCCTCTTTTAAATTGGGATTCTTGGACAACAGTTTCTCTTGGATTTTGAGATCATTTGTGCAACGAACCAGTTGATCACGAATGAGGGAATCCGTTAAAAGTTCAAATTCGCAGGTCTGCGCAAGGGATTTAAGTGCTGCAACGTAATTTCCAACTCTCTCACTCTTGGCTTGAACACGCATGAAAAATTTGTGTCTTTCCATAACAACGTTAATGCGTGCACCAAAATGATTTTTAAGGAGAAGAACACTCATCTCAAAAACATCAGATGGTTCACCAGCACCCCTGCCAATCGGTATCGGATCTAAACTGTCATAAATGTTTCTTCCCTCAATTCCAAGGTTGTTAAGTAAAACAGCCTGTTTCCTGACAGCAGAAAACTTCTCTCCGCCAATTGCAAGAAGGTAAGAATCAAAGATAGGTTTCCATTTCTTCCAAGGTAAAATGGGTTCGCCCTGTTCACTTAAAAACTGGGGAGGTTGGTTCATACCACTTGCAGAAGATGACATGCTGAAAGAAAAACAACTAAACAAACTAAAATAACAAGTTAACTAAATAAGCTAACACAACAATTTAAAATAACAACCTAAAATAAGGAGTTAAAATAACAAAAGGATGCACAACTTCTTAGTGCGCTGTCCCGCTTGACAAAAAACTTCCTTGCTCACTGCATACTGTGTACTGCGGTGACTATATAAACTGGTGATCTACTGCTTCAGACAGTTCAAAAAAAAAAATAAGCTGAAATTCTAAGGCTTCAGTCAGATGAGCACTTCAAAAGTACAACCAAAAATCAGTCTTGAGAGTAAAGAGTTTCAGTCCAACTGTATCAAACAAAATGTGACTTGCCTCAGATAAAAATGTAATTAGGAAAGAAATACCGTGTTCAGGAGAAAATCTTCAGCGCGTTTAAGCAAATGGCCGAGGAATAAACAAGACGCGCTGGCAAATACTCGGTTGCTAGGTGATAGGACTGCGCGTAAGGAAACAGGAACGCGTTTGTTTGTTTGTCACCTAGCAACACGAAGCGTGTGACGTAAAGTTTGAGGAACGCCAGGCACGTTGCGTGTGACGTTACGCCAGTCAAGATTGTGCAGGAGAACGCGCCGAGACAAAGGCAAGACACTCCAGGCAGGCACGCTCCAGTTGCGAAGCTCGCGAAGATCGCGTTCCAAGCAGGCACGCTCCCACAGCTCGAGCAAGATTTGAAAAATGCCGAGCAACGGAGGTAGGGATACTTCGTAACTTCGATAATAAATCCAATTCAGACAAAAAAAAAATAAAATTGTACCTTCTGCTTGGTGTTGGCGCCGGCAAAGAAATACACAATGTTCACTCACGGAGAGTACACGGTAGAGCAGGAAAACAATAGTTTACTTTCCCAAAAAAAAAACGAAAGTCGGATTTAGAAGAAAATCTTCGTATTCAAGGCGTTGGGTTCATTTTCACCTGCTGGGCTCATCGTCGCCAGTATTGTAAGGATCAATACTCAGGAAGCTGGTAAAAACGGGTTTATTAGCCCAACAGGGAGGCAAGTCGTCCACATCAGAGATCAACAAACAACTGACACAGATCATGAATTCCAGAGTGACATGGCTAGTGACATGGCTGCATTCTCTCTTGAGAATGCACATATTTAAAGACATAGATACAACAGATTTATTGAACAGTCTTCTTTCTCAAGCATAAGCAATTAACTGCCACAATCGTAAAACAGGTTGCAAAATATAATGCATACAGTAAAAAGAGTAGAATAAAATAATACTGTAAGAGCATTGTATGGTTCCTAAACCATAGATAAATACATACACAAACAAGAAAGGCTAAAAAGTACTCAACTGGTGCTTCTAAAATATGCCTACCCCGATATACCTAACCTAAGCTTAGTACGAGGGAAGAAGTAAGTGAGGTGTAGCATAAATTTTGTATTCTTTGCCAAGAATCTGTCCAAGGTTTCTCTTAGTGTCTAATCAGCTCCGTACCTTGATTTGGAATGAAGAAGGTCAGGCTCAGGACTCGATTTCAAAGCAACCCGCAAGGGTAGCTTGGAAACACTGGAGCTGGATTTCTCGGCAGGAGAAAAGACAGCGTCTCTGTCAGTGTGTCTACTGGAGGGTCGGCTTCCTTCCGCACTTGCAGTAGCAGGGCGTGTCGGGCAAGTAGATAGTCGAACTGCTCCAAACCACTGTGTGTTTGCTATGGCAAGTGTGGGCATATTTATACCTTGAAGGTGCCGAGTTTGACGTAAAGGTGGACATAATAACGTCATCAAAGAGTCTCAGTTCTTTGAAAACTCCATGAGTTCTTGGACAATTCAGTTTTCGAGCAAGGGGAAGTCCATAGCTGCTGAAGCCGAGTTTTCCAAGAAATCGTTGTAGATTTTCGGAACGAGGGGAAGTAGCCCTGCCGTATTTGGACTGCCAGAGCTATGTCTAAATATGGTTATGATTTCTATGCCTATATAAGGATATGGTGATTTATACCTATATAAGAGCATGAATCGGGAAAATGACAATAGGGTCCTAAAATGTTAAACAACAGTAGTTCAGGAAGAATGGGGAGGGGTTGGGGTCCCAGGATTCCTCTGTTCTTTTTTCTGTAAGGGAGATGGTTATCTTCAGAAGTCATGAATGGGACGAGGACAATGAGACCAGGAGTGATGAAGATTACCAGTAAGAAATAGGACATTTCCTTAAGAAAGTCAAGTTCAAGTTCAGAAAGCTTTATTCGGTTTGCATGACACAACCATAAAAGCGACAAAAGACAAAAAAATACATACAGTTACATTTGATCAATATGATCATAAAATACAGAAATGTTATTTACCCTACTGGTAGCAGATTTATCTAAGCATTCCATAGTGTTGCTTACCAAGCGGTAGAAATCACTCGAATGGCGAAACATTATTAATAAATATTAAAAAAGACACATTCCAACGATCACGTATAAACTAAAACGTATAAACTAAAACAGTAGATAGAAGGAACTGTTTCAATAAAGTGCATTGTGCTAGAGAGGTATCCTAACTAGAAATGTTTCAATTTCACTAAGGTGACATATGCATAAAAGAAACTTGAGTTTTTAACAGCACAGCACGTAATGTGCATATTCACCTTCTCCTACAAAGTGACATGTGCAAAACTATAATATTAAAGTCATAGTACTCAGCAATATGCTCTAGCTATATATACATAAATGTTTACTAGCATGTACTTGTCCCAAAATACAGATTACAAATTGTTATAGTACTATCGATTTCCTGGCTGCTCTGCATTTTAATATAAATAGTGCAACCCGAAAGCAAATATCTGTATTCTCAAGGGTACATAGTAGGTTCATTGCATTCACTGTTGTACGTACTTGATATTTTAAAAAGATAGGCTTCAAATAAAATTTGCTGATGAATGAGTAAAATTTGCAGAATAATATAAAATGGCAACAACTCTGGTTGGAGGTATTGTCACAAGGACATTTCATGGTAGACTTTTCTCCTATTTCCGGAAAGGATACTAAATGATGGGCAATCCCCAACATCAGGCGTGTCAAGACAAAACGGTGTGAGGGTCTTGACACATCCGTCAAGTATGCTTGAAAACCACTATTGGGTCCGAGTTGTCTATAAAATACAGAAGTTTTTTGGGTCCTAAGTATATTTAGTTGCTCTTCCCTTTTGTATAACAAGAACGAGTCTTTAATTTCTTTCTTTGAAAAGGGGATTGCGTATTCTGACACCTTTAGAATGTTAAAATCAAACAAAATACTACACCAATATATAATATAACTCAACCATGGGATGCGAGAGCAATAGTCTAGTTTAAGACAATCTCTGATTATTCTCTGTGTAAACTCAATCTTATTCCAAATTGAACGCCACAATAGCAGTGGTCGTAGATCTGCTAAGTCTGATATATGATTGAGGTCGGTTTCTTGATGGATAAGATCAATTGAGGCCAAGGTTGGGACACTCAGAAGCCGTTTTAAGAAACAGTTTTCGTTTTTTTGAAGTTCAACTGTGGAGGAGTGACCCCATACGCCAGCCCCATATAGGGCTGAGGAAACACATCTAGCGTCATAGATGGTCACCATATCTTTTATCCTCCGATCCCCTAGTTTATTTGCAAAACGAAAGATCCTGTTTGCGTTCCTTATCATTTTCAATTTATATTTTCTTGCTCGCCTACCCATTTACCATTATTTCAAAAAATAATGCCTAAATACCAAAAAGATTTAACGGCTTGTATTTTTGAACCATCAAGAAAAAAAGGCCTTAATATTTTCTTTTTGTTCCCATAAGCCATGGTATAAGTCTTTGACTTGTTAATTAAAAGTTTCCTATCCTTTATAAAATTAGCAAATTCATCAATAAGCTGCTGAAGGCCTAAGGGGGTACGGGAAATTAAAACAGCATCATCTGCATATAGCAGAACAAACACCACTGTACCATCAATTTTTGGGGGATCTGCTGGGGTGTTATTTAATATTATAGCTATATGATTAATAAAAAGAGAGAATAAAAGGGGGGCCAATACGCAGCCCTGCCTTATACCTCTTTTTACTGGAAAAAAGGAGTACGTTCGCCTCTGGGCCCGTATCTTACACTGCATGTTAGCCTCTCGTATATACTCTTGCCGGAAAAAATACTATCTCCTCCGGGGCCCCAGATTCAAGCAACACTTTCCATAAAAGGGAGTGGTCCACTAAATCGAACGCGCTACTCAAATCAGCAAAGCACATAAACAAGTTACCCTCTTTGGCTACAGTGTATTTGCTGATGAGTAGATCAAAATTAACGCATTGTTCGATGGTTCCCAGACCCTTACGGAATCCATATTAAACTTGTATTAAAACCCCCTTGTCTATGGCCCAAGTTTCCAGTCTTTTTAAGAGTACCCTGCTCAACACTTTTATGGAGGAGTCCAGCAGTGATATTGGCCGATAATTGCAGGCCTCGGAACGTGACCTCTTTTTAAAAAGTGGTACAATGAGTGACTGAGCCCATGTTACAGGGACATTACCAAAGGGCTGCAGTATTAACATTTTTTGTCAGAATCGGAGCCCATAGATCCATCAGGTCCTTATACAGATCTACCGGGACGCCATTCGGGCCCGATGCTTTTCCCCCATTACTGTTTATTAACCCTTCCCTCACCTCTTCATCAGCAATTAATAGCGGTAATCTAGGCCATGTAAAATCATTATCTGAAGCTAAAATTAAGACCAACCTATCGGGGTTAAAAATATTAGAAAAATGTTGAATCCATTCAGTGCAATTTACATGAGATATCAATTCGGGGGTACAGTTATCCTTTAAAAAAGGACTTTTAACGGTTTCCCAAAAAAAGTTTGCTGTTTTTGGTGTCAGGCGCCATACTTAATTTATCCCAGGCATCTTGTTGCAGTTCTTTTTTTTTGCATCAGCAAGGTTTGATTATAAACCTTTCTGAGTTCCTGAATAATCAGTTGGTTGCGGGGCTTTGGCCCTAACGCTTTTTTAAGTTTGTGTAGTGCCTGAGTACACTTTGGGTTAAACCAACTCGTACCACCCTGTTTATTCGCTAACAATTTTTTTATTACATTATTTATTTCGGAGAAAGTTGTTAATAAAGTTTCTGGTATAACTACCTCTTTAAGGCAGTAGTCATTGGCATCCCTAGATCTGGTGACCACTTCTTTTTTAATCCTCTGGGGATCTATACCATCCCACTTGATTCTCACCCCATTGGGCCTAACATGGATGATATCTACAAGTCGGTCCTCGGTATTAAATATTTTTCTACCCCAAACTAGTAATACTATGGAGATGCTATTGTGGTCGCTAACCCCCTGCTCCGTTATCCAGAGATCTTTAAAAGAACTATTTTCTGAAATCACAATGTGGTCTATATTACTGTTCCCATTCCTCCCCGTAAATTTCGGGCATTTTGTATGTCCTTTCTTCGTTGAACAATCAGCTCAAGATCAAATATTGCCATAAGTGTGTTCAAGGCCATACCATAATCACAATGTGGGAAGTGTATAATATGATCATCATTGCCTGGGGTGGTACTATGGGTCTTCAGGAATCCACATGAATTAATTAATGTCGCTGAGCAAACCCGAATATTAAAATCACCCGCCCACAAGATAACCGCAAGTTTCCTAGAAAGGTTCAATACTTTGTCTAACTCCTTCTCAAGTGGGTCCAATGGTGATTCTCTTTCCTTACTGAAAATATTATTATAATAATTTATTAAAACCAGATCCCTACTCTTCACAATCGTTAATCTCATAATTTGGCTGTAGTTGCCGATTGGCATATAACTTATCATTTTACACCCATTCAACTTAGTCGATATCAGCAGCAACAGCCCCCCTTTAGCTCTTCCTATTCGGGAGGGTACGGCATTAAGACAGTCTGATGTGAAGCCTTCCTCTACAACTTCCTCGGTAAACCATGTCTCTTGTAGGCAAATAAAATCACTACCACAAGTAGTAAACTCCTGCCAAAATGGAGTGTCTAACTTATTCTTCAAGCCTGCAATATTCCAGGTAGTTAACGTGTAACCTTCCTGTTCTACACTTTCCGTAACCTGAATCACTTCTAAGTTTGAATTAAAATTTGGGTTTATGTTTATATTTGTGAAAGCGCCCGCCTTTACTAAAGGCTCAGCAGGAACAACTAAAACTGACTTACGTATCCCATTATTCTCACTAAATTCAGCAGCTATGCGCCCTGCGTTATTATCTATTTTTAATATTTGGCTGTTTCTTTTATCACAACCCTTATCGGATATGGACATCTGATCTACCTTAAGCCCAGATGAGACCCTGTCCGGAATTGTATGTCAATCATTTTCATCCATCCTAGATAGACATTCATATCTGTTAAACAACGGGATGCTGGGTCGCGTTGGGTATACTACTCGCGGAAAAGGTACGCAGTTCATAGCATTAGGGCCCAAAAATCTACGTTCAGATGCTAGATAGTTATTCTGTAAGTGTCTATAAAAGTACCACAAAGGCAATAATGTCATGTTAAATTCTCTACGTGACGGTGGAGGTGCATTAAATAAAGTTGTATGCGCCTAGTTTGGTGACCTAAAGTTTATTATCACGCAATCCCCGTCAAAGGTTTTCGGTGCTGGGCCTATCCATCCCACTCGTTGGGTGAGTAATATCTGTTCTATACCCGTGATGGGGTAACTGCAATTATTGGTCAACCAGTGAAGGATTCTGATGATTCCATTTTGTCGTGTTCTAATCTAGGACCCCGATCAATACTGTGACCTTATGCCCCCATACGGCTATAATCCATTCATACCCCTATAATGGCATACACGATCAGAGCCATATTTCAGCCACATTTCTGAAACTCGCCTCTGCAGCTCATTACAGTAGATGACACAGCAGAAGCCACTAACTTAGATTCCTAGATTACACTCCGAGTTCTTCAACAAGATAAAACTCAGCAACCTGGGAAAGCCCCGCTTGCTATGTTTTGATTAGTAATAGAACTCTAATGAGCACTGAAAGGACGATCACTTCCTAGTGACATCTTTATTGACGTCTTATGTCCAAAAACTTACATCAAACAAGGCGCCTTTCAGGTATAAATATTACCAACGTTGCCTTAAGCAAGCGCAACATCGATGATAGCGATGGTGTGGTGAATACAGGAGCAGAACAGCTGTCCCTTGCAGAGCCCAGCAGATGCAAGCAGCCCACGGACGCTGCCCCTCCTCCTCCTTGACGCGCTGAGAGAGACGCTGTCTTTTCTCTTGACGAGAAAAAATCCTGCTCCGGTGTTTCCAGCCTACTCTTGCGAGTGACTGGGATATCGAGTCCTGGAAGGAGATACAAGACCTCCAAAATTCTATTCCAGAGGTATGGTGTTGACTAAACCCTTAGAGAGAATTCTTAAAGCAAACCTTGGCAAAACCAACTTAACTTAAACTGCTACTTACTTACTCCCTCCCAAGTATTAGGCTTAGGTCAGGTACACTGGGGTAGGCGTAGTTAGAAGCACCAGTTGAGTACGTTAGTCTAATGTATATATGAATGTATATATTTTATTCATTTTAACCATTGTATGGCTAAGAAACCATATGAATGCTTTTACAGTATTATTTCAAAATCCTCATTTTACTGTACGCACTTTTTCTAATAACTAGTCTTGCAATTGTGGCAATTCATTTCTCTTGCATGAGAAGAAAGACTGTTCAATAAATAATACGTTTTATTGAAAACGCCTGTCTCTCTATTCTCTGCATCTTGGTGAAAGTAATCTGCACAACTTACTGAGTAAAAAAACTGTCTATTGTTTCCCACAACTCTAGAGATTGACTCTTATTCTAAAGGAGCAAAGTTGTCATGTTTATGCGGTTGTTGGAAAACTGAATCCCTTCTTGTCTGTGCCAGGGAAGCTGATCACTTCCTATTCAGTCAAGAAAGTTTCCAGTGACCTCTGAGCTAGTTGGTACAAACCCAATTAAGTTTAGCATAGTCAGTAGAGACCTGGAAGACCACACTTCTACGTCTATACTACTGTTTATGTTATTCCAATGCGCAGGGCCTATAGGGAAAATAGGAACTACACTACATGGCGCCCAACGTTTGGTAAGGCGATAAAACTAACGCAAGACGTTAGAGTAAGTCAGTCGTGCATTTTTCACACAGACCCTTTCTCCCGTAAATACTCCAATATACGTCTGGAGTGGGTGAAAGGTTAAAATCCGCCCGAACTTAGTAGGAAGAGATTCCTTTGTAAAGCTCTGGTTTATTCAACGTTGAAGGATACAGTGTTCCAAAATATTGTGCACCTAATCTTTGTCTCCTTGGTACCTGCTCTGCAAAACCTTTCTGACAATAAAATGTCAGACACTGAAAACAGAATCGTTGATGCCGCAGTAAATGCGACTCAGCAGGGTCCCAATGGTACAGGGACTACTGAACCGGGTGCAATAATCATCCCGGTCAACATAAGAAAAACTATATCGTCAAAACTTATAGAAAATGGACTGACCACACAAGGTGGCACAGTCGTCTTCGTGATAGAGACACACGAATATCGGCAGACAGAGGTATTCTATTCTTGGATAAAATTTCCAGCGGCAAACACCGCAACACACGAGTTCCACTATTACAAAAAAGGGGGTCCACCGGAAGAGTACTCTCCTTTCGAGGAGATTGAAATCCCATTAAAATACCAAGAGCACCTGCTCTGGTTTAAAGGCGCCCTAAAACATAATGATCATATTACCAGGCTCGGTCCACTAGGTAGACCAGGAGCAACGTGGCCGGTTCTAGCCAGCTACACACCACATCCAGACATTGATAAAATGTCAAGTGAAGAACTCTTAGTTAAAATAAGAGAATTAACTAAGGCATATAGAGAGTTAGTTCAATTGGCAATGGAGGATAAAACGATCCGCCAGAAGTTGAAGGAAACAGATATAACAGATCAACTAATTGAGCTTGCCAGAATTATAGAAAAATGTCATGAAGAACTTGGTAGAGACAGCTTGGGTGGGAAACCAGTAAAGCCCCAACTGCTCGAAAATCCTGAAAAATTATTTATTAAAAATAATTCAAATACTCCTAAAAAGAGCTGGGATGGAAATAAACAATCCACTCCCAAGGAAAAAGTTTTCCAGTCCAGAGGAAGGTCTCCTCGACGGAGGGAAAGAACTCCGACTCGAGAACACCAGTCTCCCCAGAGGGAGCCCTCTGAGAAAAGATATAACCTTAGGAATAGGGATAATTTGAAGAAGCCTGATAGATATCAAAGTATTGATACACGTCCCTCTCGATCTTTTTCGCAGAAATCGGAAAGAAGAGGACGGTCAGACCCAGGAGAGCACACCAAGTCCAAAGACAAGGAACCTGCTCAAAGTAAAAAGTTACAATTTCCAAGAAAGAAGGTAGCCAGTATTAGAGTAATCGAACATGCCGAGAATACTGAGGACACAGTTGAAAAACGGAGAGTGGGCACATACAATGCTAGACAGTGCAGCAGAAATCACCATAGCTCGCAAGATCCTGATGAGGCATCTGGAGACAGTGGACACGAATGAATACATTCAAGTAGAAACTGCTGACACCAGAGTTAGCGAACCTCATAAGATATACGAAATAACACTGCGTATAGAGGGAGATAAGACTAGGAAAATAAGGGGTCTATTTTGGGATAAACTCTCAAAAGGCTATGATATCCTGTTAGCTGAAAAAGATTGGCCCCCAGAGTTTGTCAGGGCGTGCCCTCATGGCGAAGAAATGAGTATGCCTGCCTTCTCCAATCACATTCCTATTCACACTAAATATATATATGCAAGGAAATGGGCAGTAGCCCAAGCACCAGCTTTATATAAAAATCATGTAGGATAAGATGAGGACTCTCCTCCTCACAAAATGAAGTTAAAAAGTCAACCAACTGCACAAAGGCAGTATCCCATTAAGCAAGAAGCTAAAAAACAAGTCAGGGAGATTTTAGATCAACTTGAATACCAGGGGGTGATTGTGAACAATCCTTTGTTTCCTGTCTCCAAACCAGACAATTCATTTCGTCTAGTTTTGGACTACAGACACCTTAACTCATGTTGCAAAACATTTGCAGTACAGAATTCGCATAGTGCTGCACTAATGAATAACATAGTTCGGAAAAAATATAAAACGACATTAGATATATCTAATGGTTTCTTTTGTCAAAATATTGCACGAGAAAGCAGATATTTGACCGCTTTCTCAGTAATGGGGTCTCAGAAAAATTTCTGTAGGCTCTCACAGGGATTCAAGCACAGCCCAGGAGTATTCTCAGCCAGAGTAACAGAGTTACTACAAATATATGATGATGAGGCATTATCTTATGTCGATGACATCTATCTAACAGACGACGACTTGGAGACTCACTTGAAAAGGGTGAACACCATTATACTTGGGTTCGCTGCAGAAGGTTACAAATTCAACTTCAAAAAGTCCCGAATTGCCCATCTGACAGTATTATTTTTAGGATACAAATTATCAAGTAAAGGAAAAAGCCTAGCAAATAACTTCTTAGAGAAGTGCGCTGTACTCCAAGCACCGAAAACGCTGAAGAACTTACAATCGATTCTAGGCTTCCTGAATTTCGGAAGATCTTACATTCTAAATTATGCGGAGAGGGTTAAACCTCTCTACGGACTAATTAAACCTGATTTTAAACCAATCAACTGGACTCAAAAACATACAGAAATTTTGAGATCGCTGCAAACAGACGTGTTAGCAAAAACAAAACTAGAAACACGTGATAACACACGCAACCTTGTAATCCGAGTCATACCAGGAAGATGCGGATTCACGTACCTGACCTCTAATGAGGGAGAAAAGGTACCAATAGCTTACAAATCTCACTTGTACACACAAGCAGAAAAAACATTCAGTCTCACAGAAAATACTGTGAAAGCAGTACAAACTGCAATAACGGCACACGGCAAAAGGATCAATGTCCTCACAGCGGAATCCGCCTTCGAGGCGCTATTCAGCCCAGTAAACCTGCCTACAGTGTCACTGGATCCAAAATGGATACAGTGGGAAAATTCTCTTACAGCAGACGACGTGAAATACTATTTTGCTCCGCAATTCAAAAAACGGAATGATTTAAAATATGAACAAGAATATCCTCTGCCAATCGAAATTCTGCCTCTACAACAATACTCCTGTATAATCTACACAGACAGATTTGTACAGCACTACAACGTAGAAAACAAATCCTACGATGAAGCCTGTGCGATTGTTAAAGGTCGCTGGCTGTGCGGTAAATTCAGACTGAAAATAACAAAAACTGAATCAGTTAGAAACTGTTCGGCTCAGAGAACTGAAATTAGATCTTTAAAGATGGCGCTTGAAAATGCAGAACGTGAATTCCCGACACTAATGGTGTGCGATTCACATTTTTGCGTCAACTCTTACAACAATAAGTTACAGAGCTGAATTCAAAATGATTACAAAGATGACACAGGTGCCACAATCAAGCATAAAATGCTTTGGAAACAGGTAGTTCTTTTACAGAAAGAACTACAAAAGACTCACGTGATACACACTCTGAGTCATCAATGTGATGGCGTTCACGTTGCAGGGAATTCATTGGCTAATACAGCCACAGCGGAAGCAACTAAACCGGCTTCCGTAGCCACAAAAAACGTTCAGAAAAATACATAGACGGGGAAACCATACTGGCAGTAAAAACGTCCTTAAAAGGCGACAGTGCAGCACTACCCGTGAACTATCCACTCAAGTAATTGAGTCAAACTCCGTTCCTTTTGCTTGAATCCCTGGAGTGGGGGATAGGGTAATTCCAAACATGAACAGGAGAGGCTTCCTACTACAGGAAGCACATATGGGGTTGGGTCTGAGATACCAAACAATCAGGGACTCTCTGAAAGAATTACAATCAGAGTACTGGTGGCCCGGAATGAGCGTAGATATTCATTATTTAGCAAAAAATTGTGAAGACTGCAACAGAGATTGCAGCGGAGAACCGGCCAGCGTAGTGTCAGGAACCCTAATAGAAAGCATAAGGCGATCTATACGCATAATCAAACAAGAGAAATGCGTCCCATTGTATATCATTTAAGACTAAACTCACTTAAAAAATGTGGTCCCAGCGCTCGGCTGACGCCAGAACGGTTATAAAAGATCTGCGAGTCTTTATCGGCCCATACGCAATTGCCATGTTCCATTCTGACCAGGGTCCTGCTTTCAGCTCTCGAGCTTATAAGGAGGCCATAGCCAGCATGGGCGTTGGGTTGCGATACTCTTGTCCATCACACCCCGAAGGGAACAGTGTAGTGGAAAGAAAAAACCTGGACATAAAGCAATCTATAACAGCGAAGGTATTAGGTTCGGGTGATGGGTGGGTTAAACATTTAATAAGTGTCCAGCTTAGTCTAAACGATTTGCCAAGAAATTCTCTAAAAGGTTTCAGCCCATACGAACTATTGTTCGGAACTAGAATGCACATTCAGGACTTAGATAGTCAGGTATCAGTGGTAGAAGGTAAGAATAAAGACTTTGATATCAAAGATCGTTTGGCTGTTTTACAGGACTTGAATGAAACAAGAAAATCCTTAAGCAACATAAAGTTAAAGCAACAGCCAGCTACCACTGACAAGGCACCACCAGCCCCAGCAAGACCTGTCTGGATTCCAAAGATTGGGGATCTAGTCAGAGAAAAAATAGCGGAGAAGAAGGAATTTGGGCCTTCTTACAGAAAAGCAGTACCTGTCTTGGCAATCAACGGAACAAGATCAGTAGTGCTACCTCCTCTTGCTGGTAAAAAGGAGAACAGAGTTGTATCAATCGACCTGGTAAAACCACAAGCATGTGGCCTATCATCAACAGTAGGCCCAGTGGACTCCCGAGAAACAACAGAATACCCAAACTTGCAACAATCCAAGAGGTTCAAACTGAAAGACTAATCACATTTGATAAACCTACAGTGCACAGAGAGGGACTATGCAATAATGCCATGGAACTCGTGCCACTTGGAACACAGTTTGAATCAGTTCGTCAAGAAACACCAGTCTACAATGACGCAGCATCAGAATGTGCTACCGAAAGACAAATTGAGAAAACAATTCCAGCAATTGACAGAACTGCCTCTGGCTACTTAATCAATTTCAACAACTTTTCTGAAGATCAAAACGACCCCGAAGTGATGCCAGAAACAAAGACTTTTAAAAAAAAAAAGCAACAGGACTCATTCATCAAATCAAAGAAGTATATCTGGATGCACCATTGATTGAGCATTGGATTATCTCAGGGGTACTTATACTCCTACTATGTCTAATTTTAGTTTTAATTTTAGGAAAGTTTATTACAATTCAATGGACACAGCAAGTCAGAACATCAACTTAGTCCTGAAACCACACAGATCATCCCACGTGTATAGAAAAGAGAACTATCAACAGTAAATGTCACAGCGATTCCAATACCCGGCGGGGTAGTATGGGACAAATCTGACTATGAAGTATATGGCCAGTTGAAATCTTGAAATACTCTCACCAGTTCAAGGTTTCCTTAAGTGACTTTGTAAAACCTAGTACATTTTCTGATGATTGGGATTTTTAAAGTATTAATAATATGATGTCTGATTTAGTGTTGTCAGCAAGATTTACAGAACATGATTATTTACAAGGTTCGTCTAGTTATGAACAAATGTACTGCTTCTCACACTACGGAGATCATTACTTACATAAATCTGCACAACCTAGAAATGTTTTTAAATATAACCAATGGGAACATTGTGCTACTCCACCTAAAAGCAGTTCTAAAACATTCTATGAGAAATTCCAGTACTTCTTAGGGTTTAACACCAGCGATGCAGAAACGTTTTATTATAAACTGTGGGGTAAAACAGGGTTGAAAACAATGCTGACAAATACTGAATTGATATATTCAGAAGCATTTTATAAAAAAAATGATGACATTTGGTTTTGATTTTTGGAGAAATAACATTGAAAGAAAAACCATCTGGGGTACAAAAGATTGGCAGGTACAAGGCCTAGAAGCATTATTTCGAGCCTGCATGATCCCAGAACAAATATTGTTTTTAAATGACACAATTCACCAAACAACTTGTCTTGGCCTAGCTAACATTAAAGACCTTAACAAACCGTCTATTCCAAAGCCAATACCTGATAATGCAACCACAGATATTGAAATAGACGTATCTAAAATTTTACATCTAAACAGAACACATCCTGATTGGAAAAAGTGGTTAATCTGGCCTACTGACACGAACAACTGTCAAGATAGATTCCTGAATAAAACACAGGGGTTAACAATGTCCAGACCAGACCCTTCGTTCAGGCTATGTGCCATGGCGTTTAATCAACACAACGTCATTGTTTTCCATCTTTAACCTTACTGATAAACAAATCAGCTTGGCACAGAAAGGAGCAGACTATACAATCCTGAGCATCGAAAAACTTGAGAGATTACCATTGACAATGTCAGAAAGTCCTGTCATTGAATGGATAATACACGGGATTATCACAATTCCGATAACAACTTTCCGATTTAAAAATTGCCTTGAATATATACCGACTGGCCAGTATGAACATTTGGGTAAAGGGTACATTAAGTCAGCATGGAAATTACCATACACACACACATGCTACAGTGACAGCAACAAAAATGTATTTCTTAGTGGTGAAAATTGCAAATATTCACTAAGCGGTATACTTTTGTGCCAGGGTATTAATTTACACGGGGCCTGTGAAGGAACTTCAAACAACCTTTCATGCCACCAACATGTCACACCTGCAACACAGATAGAGCCTTTCTTTAAGCAACTCTCGAACGGGAGTTACATTCCAATAACGGATCACAGCTGTTGTGGCCTATTCCCAGGGAAAGCATACCTCGTACAAGTAACTTCCATGTTCACTTGCTGTATGCAAGCATTGTTTCCAAACGGCCCTGGAGACTCCGAGACTCCCATATGGCCTCGTTTGAATGTCTCTTCTATACGAATTGATACTTTAAGCAGAATGAAGTCTGTGCTTTTGCAGACAACAGTGCCCAACACGTCATCAAAAGAGACGTATGATCTCCAAGTTGCAAGGACGGCTTCGGAGATACATGACCTTTTATCAACAAATTGCCTTGTGCATTTCACAGAAATGCTTAGCCAAATTCTAAACATGTCAAGTGCCATAGGCATCCCAGGCGTATTTAAAACGATTTTTACGGGACTGTTAACACCATTCAAAGCAATTCTAGGAATCATTCCTAATTTTGTCCATTCAGTCTTTGGCGGCATACCCCTGATTTTGGGACTTGTAGCAGGCATTTTATTTTTGACCCTCCTGCTCCGATATGGCAAGCCAAAACACAGACATGACTCCGGCAGGGATGGAAGAAACGATCCTAGCAGTATGCTACCGGGACTGCATAACTAGAGTCCTTGGATTGGCCAGGCTGAGAGATCTGAACATGACCTGGTTTCTTTCATTCAGACCTATATGGCAGACCTGCATCTTACCTGTGCTTCGATGTATGCTATGCGGAGATGAATGCGTGTTGGACACCTGTCTTGCATTTCCATCAGCAGTACCAATGGATATCGATACTTTGCTAAGTCCTGTAACGGCTCACGCATTGTGTGTTCCCCAGCGGCTACCAATCCTGATGACGGCATTCGTTGAGACTCCTGTGCTACGACTAGGTGGTGACAGTGGAGCAAAAAATAAAAGCAACATCACCAAGGTACGACCCTCAGTGAGCATTGCTGATCCAGACTTTGATGATAGCAATCATTCTCACATCTGCCAAGGTACAGCATTATCGAACTTGGTCGAACTATCACCTGATTTTGTATACCAATTCTTTGAGAGCCTGTCTGATATGATGTTCTCCCCTGAACAGAAACAATAATTTTTGAAAAGCATTCCGACACACAGCGTTCCCATGAACTCTGAATTCAGCCTTCAGTTTTGATCAACAAAAACTACTGAAAAGCGTTGGAACTCTATTCCCCAGTTCACCAAGAATTTTTTCAAAAATATTTACCTTTTTTTCTGGCACGAAATTCTTTGCTTAAAGTAGACCTATTCATAAAGAACAGAACTTCTATTTTTAGGTAGATCTAGAGACATAATAACTTTACATCAGCCTCTAGCACATGTTACAGCAAATGCATTTATATGTGATGAAATAATCTCGCCCTTCTTTTCTGTATAAAGAGATATTTCATGTGTAATTTTTTCGCAAAATCGTTCACTGATTACATATGCTATAATTTTTTAATGGTTTCTATGCTTAAAGACATACAGTACCTATATTTTCATGTATGTCAAAATACGCCATTTCAAATGCAAATATGTATTTTGGGGTGGGCAATGTTACACATGCATCTTATTGCTTTAGTTTTAGTAATTTGATGGACATAAATTCGTGGAGTGGGTGTCGTGTTCTAATCTAGGACCCCAATCAATACTGTGACCTTATGCCCCCATATGGCTATAATCCATTCATACCCCTATAATGGCATACACGATCAGAGCCATATTTCAGCCACATTTCTGAAACTCGCCTCTGCAGCTCATTACAGTAGATGACACAGCAGAAGCCACTATCTTAGATTCCTAGATTACACTCCGAGTTCTTCAACAAGATAAAACTCAGCAACCTGGGAAAACCCTGCTTGCTATATTTTGATTAGTAATAGAACTCTAATGAGCACTGAAAGGACGATCACTTCCTAGTGACATCTTTATTGACGTCTTATGTCCAAAAACTTACGTCAAACAAGGCACCTTTCAGGTATAAATATTACCAACGTTGCCTTAAGCAAGCGCGACATTGATGATAGCAATGGTGTGGTGAATACAGGAGCAGAACAGCTGTCCCTTGCAGAGCCCAGCAGATGCAAGCAGCCCTCGGACGCTGCCCCTCCTCCTCCTTGACGCGCTGAGAGAGACGCTGTCTTTTCTCTTGCCGAGAAAATCCAGCTCCGGCGTTTCCAGCCTACTCTTGCGAGTGACTGGGATATCGTGTCCTGGAAGGAGATACAAGACCTCCAACATTCTATTCCAGAGGTATGGTGTTGACTAAACCCTTAGAGAGAATTCTTGAAGCAAACCTTGGCAAAACCAACTTAACTTAAACTGCTACTTACTTACTACCTCCCAAGTATTAGGCTTAGGTCAGGTACACTGGGGTAGGCGTAGTTAGAAGCACCAGTTGAGTACGTTAGTCTAATGTATATATGAATGTATATATTTTATTCATTTTAACCATTGTATGGCTAAGAAACCATATCAATGCTTTTACAGTATTATTTCGCAATCCTCATTTTACTGTACGCACTTTTTATAATAACTAGTCTTGCAATTGTGGCAATTAATTTCTCTTGCATGAGAAGAAAGACTGTTCAATAAATAATACCTTTTATTGAAAACGCCCATCTCTCTATTCTCTGCATCTTGGTGAAAGTAATCTGCACAGCTGACTGAGTAAAATAACTCTCTATTGTTTCACACGACTCTAGAGATTGACTCTTATTCTAAAGGAGCAAAGTTGTCATTTTTATGCGGTTGTTGGAAAACTGAATCCCTTCTTGTCTGTGCCAGGGAAGCTGATCACTTCCTATTCAGTCAAGAAAGTTTCCAGTGACCTCTGAGCTAGTTGGTACAAACCCAATTAAGTTTAGCATAGTCAGTAGAGACCTGGAAGACCGCACTTCTACGTCTATACTACTGTTTATGTTATTCCAATGCGCAGGGCCTATAGGGAAAATAGGAACTACACTACAATTTGTCCTTCCCGCAGTTTGTGTACATTACAAAGAACTGTGACGTAGGAACTACTTTCAGGTGGTAAATTCATTACCGGTGGTATGTCACAGCGTTTTGGATTTCCTAATGGGCATGTATCCTTCGACTGTGCAGACCCAATCCTCCCTGGTACCCCGTCCCCTTCTTGGGTGTTTGCCCTTTTCTCTTTAGGTAAAATAAGCTGTTTCCCTGTGTGGTGCCCTTTCTATTACTCTGTGCGCTATCCTTCATGTTAGAATTGCCATTTGCAGGTACTGTAATTTTACTTTTATTTATGGCATTAGGAACCCCCTGACGTGTTGTTTCTACCCTTTCTTTTGCCTTTGTGTCGTCTTTCTATTGGGTGGGCTTGAGTAATGCCCCTTTGGAGGTTGATGCTTGTAAGGATATACATGGTGTAGCACCAGGTGTCATACAGCACCCTGCGAATTTCACTACTTGCTCTTCTAGAGAGCACATCCTTGTTTCAATATTTACTATGTTTGAACAAATGGGGCCCAATAGTGTGGTGATCAAGGTCTCCATTCTCACCCAGAAACCTGCACTACCTGCCTCTGTATTAGCCCCAAGGTGTTGGGCATCAGTATCACTATTCTGCCCTACTTGATTTTCTCAAAATTATGGGATCAATGCACAGCCTTGAATTTTGTAATTTTTATTCAGATTAATCTAAATATGAGCAATTTGAAATGTCATGTAAATGTAAACACAACACGTCATGAATGATTCACACCTTGAAGTGGGCATCATTGCCCACAACATGGTCAAAACGGTGCACGATTGTGTGAACTTAACACAATATGTTATTAAGGATCACATATAAACTTTGTACACACGCTCCGGGGTACAACCATCTAGACACGGGAGAGGACCCAGTTTCAGTTTTAACTTTCATTCATTTCTGTTTATTTCGGGAATCCCCCTTTTTTCAATATATTACACTTTATCTAATAATATATTTCTAACATTGTGTTTCCAATATTATGTTTTCACATAGTTCCTGCTGAAACTACTCATTTTGTTCAATCTAGCGTCTTCGTAATGCACACGCAGTCTTTCCTTTCAACCCCCTTAGCACAGTATGCTTTCACTGTCTATTCCCACGTCAGAGCGACACGGAAGTAACTTTGCAAACACCAGTCACATTACAACTCAAGCACCGGGAGACGGCGTGATCCGTCGAGCTAAGCGGAGAATACTTTTTCGAATGAAACGCTATTAAAGATCAAGGTCAGTAACAAGAACTGAACATTGTACGGCATTTTCACGTTTATGATGTTAAACCTCATGTTGACTCGCATAACTTTTTTATGCAGAATCGGGAGTCTAGACTCTTCTAGACTGTTCTCGACTCACATATAAGTGCGTTTTTTCATTAATTTTATCACGACACGGGTGTAACACGACACATTTATCCCGTACTTACACAGTGGCACATTATTAAGATCCGCGCATGGTGTGAACCCAAACAAATGATAACAGTGATGCATGTGTACAGAATAAGGGTTGTGATTATGATTACATTTGTATCTTTAACAGCCACTGCTCCCTGAGGAAGGGCAGAAAGTGCCCGAAATGCATTGGAGCTCATAGATATATATCTGTTTCAAAAAAGGAAATGTGTTTGAAAAAGAAAAATGTTTTTTACAAAAATGCTTGAAGGATAATCATGATGAACATAATCATAAGAGGAAAGAAGTTCAAGTAATAAAAACATTGACAAAGAAATTGAATTGGAGTCCTTATTCAAAGAGGAACCAACACAGAGTGCCTGTTGGGGATGTAACCAATGACTCATTGGTCACACTACTTGATTTTTTGCAACCTTCCGGTGTGAACAGCTGCCTATGCCCTTTTGTTTGCTTGTGTGTTGCTCGCTAGTGGTATGTTTTAATTTTCTCTTTGCTTTCTGCCCCCTTGTTCCGGGCTGATGGACTGTCGATAATTACCCTGTCCATGTTTAGTGAATCAGTACTTGGGTCCGCATCTAGACCTTCTGGTGCTACAGAGAGGCAAAATCTTTACTTATGCTCTGTGACTTCATATTGGGGGTAGATAAAAGCCTACTAACCATGTGGGTGTGATCTGGTAACACCAAATCCTCTGATTGGCTGTTCCCATGGTACTCTGCTCCGGGAAGCCCTGCGTATGAAGCCGCGAGCAATGAGTCAAGGGAATTGGCCAAAACTAGCGATGAATTAACGGGGTGCAGAAATGTGGGTATATATTGGGGGGGAGCGAGAGACGTCTCTCTGTATTCTCTATGGCCGTAGCCACGACCCCTATTGTCTTTTGCAGCATTATGTCAATAGCAGTTAGACTAGGGAGAGGGGTAGTGGTAGATGTAGTTGTTTTCTGCCTAGTCTTTGGTCCTGACACAGCAGATGGTTTTTTCCCCATTTTACTAGCAGTTGCAATGTAACCACAAGGGATACGTAACAAATGGTGCAAAACAACAGTACCAAACAACAGTATAGTCCTTATCCAAAAGACGCTTGTGTCCCAAGTTGGATGAAAAACTGACTCACATCATATTCCAGTGTCCCAGGGGACTAGCAGCGATGAATACGTTCTGCCAAGGGGGGTGGCCCAGCCCAGCCGCGGGCAACCCCGGATGGCCGCAGACGGCCGCCCTTTGCCCGGGCTTTGCCCGGCGACGCTCCCGCGACACGGGGGAAGAGTCTGGCTTTATAGCGCCTCCTGGTGCGTTACTGCGGGTGGCGGCTTCCGGCCGCAATGCAGGCTGGTACCTGCAGTCCTAGCTGTCCCCCGTGTCAAAGACCCTCCCCAGCACAGCGGCCGCAAGAAGTTGGGAATGACTTGCGGCAGCGTTGGGGAGAGTGGGGAAACAGCACCAAAAGCAGCAGCCCAGGAGAGGAAAGGGCTCAAGAAACAGGCAGGTAAAATGTCACGCAGGCAACCAGCGTTACCAACAGGGTCCCCCGCTCCACCGGGGAAGAGTCTGGCTTTATAGCGCCTCCTGTCGCGTTTCTGTGGGTGGCGGCTTCCGGCCACACTGCAGGCTGGTACCTGCAGTCCTTGCTGTCGCCGGTGTCAAAAACCCTCCCTCGCACAGCGGCCGCAAGAAGTTGGGAATGACTTGCGGCAGCGGGGGGAGAGTGGGGAAACAGCACCAAAAGCAGCAGCCCAGGAAATAAAGGGCTCAAGCTCCAGGCAGGTAAAATGTCACGCAGGCAACCGGCGTTACCAACAGGGTCAAGAAAGTCAATAAACATTGTTTGGTAAAAAGAAAAAAAAATCTGTGGATGCTGGTCTGACACACCATTGCATAGACAAACACAGACACTAGAGTTGCTGTATTGTCCTAAGGAAAAACATAAGAGTTGATAGATTGTGCTAGCTCTAAATGAGAACAGCAGATCCCCCTCCCAATTACCAGGCACCAGAGTCAGATAGGACTCCATACCATTGTGTGATTTCAAAGCCTCGCTGATGGTTTACCTATCTCTTCGCCTTCCCTCAGTAGGCTCCTTCTTTCTTAAAGCAAGCAACCATTTGATCGGTAACTTGTCGTCTTTGTGAGCTGAGGATGGATTTCCAAAGATGGAAGGCTGCCCCAATCCTGTTAAGTTCTGTTCACCAAATGCAACCCAAGGCCCTTTTAGCCCTTTAATCAAACACAAGGAGATGATGGACGGAGCACTGAAACTTTTCAGACACTCACCCCAGTTACAGATCTGGGTTGAATCCATCATTGCTCTTTAGCTAACTTCACCACCCCAGTTCAGACCCAGCCATACTTTTAGCCCTCTGTCGCAAGAAAGGTAGTCCATTATTATCTGATTAATATTCTCATGGGGATTAAGTCAGACTGCGCCACAGCGATATTCTGCCTAGCTTAAATAAGAGAGCCCAAGGGGCATATTTACAAGTGTATGGCAAAGCGTGACATTAAGCAAAAATTGCTAAATTGCTTGCCATTCTTTAAATGCAGGGGTGCGCCGAATTTATAATGGTACAGCACATATCTGCGTTTTCCCTAGCTCTGGTGCTAAACTCAGCTGCCTAGCGCCAATGCAGGCATCCTTGCACTAAAGTGCAAGGGTGCCTGTGTTGAGGGAATGATTTTTTATGTGCTGGAAAGGTTCCCTTCCTGCACGTAAAACAATCATTAATGGTGGTGTGTTACTCCTATGTGTGCTGTGCAGCCCCATATTTATGCTACACCTGTAAATAGGAGACAGCATCAAAATCAATGGGTGTTGCACTGCAACACCATTGCCCGACCCTTTCACGCTAAGTGTAGCTTGAAAGGGGGCCTTATTTACAAAGCGGCATTAAGTGGCTTAACACCGCCTTGTAAATAAGGCAAAGGGATTATTTCCACAAGAACTTCACAAAAATTGATGTTCCTGTGGCGATAATCCCTTGTTGTTATGACTCCAAGTTCATTGTGGCAGATGTAGTGCAAAATGGGGCAGAAATAGGAGACCACCTCAATTTAATGTTTGGTAGGAAAATAAGAAAAGTTTGTATTGTTTTATAGGCTTAGGTGGTCATTTATATGTGGGGCATTTACCAAAAAGTAGTGTCTGCCCCATCCAGCAAACCCCATTTACAGAAGAGCAAAGTACCAGGGGGCCCTTGCGCCGCTGTTGTGTCACTTTTTTGGACCCACCGGCGGAGCAGTGTGGTGCTTCATATTTACAAGGCCACGCAAAGCCACACTGCATGGCTTTTGATGGCCTTTTAAATACTGCCCTTTTTCACACAGCACTTTGCTTGAAATGGGTGTGCCTTGAGTGTTGCTGTGGGTGTTCCCACACAATCCTCATGGATTCTGCTGTATTCTTAGATTTGCAACATTTCATAAACCTGGGAATACCTCAGAACCCTATGCCTCCGCATGGAGATGTAAGGGGACGCACAAGGAGAAATACTTATATTTCTCCTCGTTTTTTAACTCTTTCTATGTGTGCTGCATTCTGCGTCACACTTAGAAAGAGGAAAACACCTCACATGATTGTTTTTGTGCACAAAAACAATCTCCCCTATACCGACCACAACCTTGCACCATGTTGCAAGGGTGCCTGCACTGGTGCATGGCAGCCAATTGTGCGCCAGCGCAGGGGAAAGCACATGGATGCGATATATTGTTGTAAAAATAATTCATCCTTGTGCTTTGAAAGTGATGCAGCATGGGACAGCCAAATAGCTTGCGATACTGCGCCCCTTTCTTGTAAATATGCCCTCAGGTTTACACAAGTGAAGCCTCACCTGGCCCCTTTCACTGACAACCCATTCGCTGCTTAGCTGTCAGTTAATGTATGTTAGTGGGTCTACCCTATTTACACTAACCCTTCCATTCACCATATATTATTCCTATTCCAGGCCCCCTGGAAACCCTGCAATCCTGAACAAGTAACAATTGAAATGACCCTCACACACTGAGGAAAACGTCCAGCGTGCAGGGGCCATAGGTTTTGTGTTTGCCAGAAATAAATCCCTACTTTGGGACTTTGTTTCTGCAAAACAAAACTAAAAATACAGACCTCACACCATTTATATGGGCCCGCCTGCACTTCAGTGTTGCTAAAATGGTTTCTGCTACACCAGCAGAGGCAATCTAGGTAAAATTATTTTTAAGTATGTCAGGGTGTCTTCTATTGGCAGGTGATGGCAATATCCTCCATCTTCATGGTGGATTGCTTGCCATACTCTAAATAATGCCCTTAAGGTTGACTGTGCTGACTTGTAATATGTAGCTATTTTTTATTTGGAAAAAGAGACATTTTAATTTATACCCCTTGGGGAGTTGCCATCAGTGGGGCAAGCTGTGTTCAGCCTTGCTCTAAATTTCCCCTCAGAAATGTTCTTCATTACATGGAAAAAAATTAAAACCACCATAACTACCCAGTACATTACTATTTTACATTAATGATATCTTCATGGTGGGAATTGATGCTGTGGTCACAGCCCACATATTATTGACACCATACTTTGCAGGGGTCAATGGTTTTTAGGCCAACCATCTGTTCATTTAAATAAAAGCCTTTTCAAATTACACTGTTAGGGTAATGTCAATAGTTTTATAACATATGTCATTGCTTTTCTGAGTGAAGAACCATAATACACACACAAACAAATACAGTTATAAATATAAATAATGATCTATTTCCAAATAACAGTTAAATTATGGAGAAGTTCTGCATTTCAATACTGAGTACAACCAAGAACATAAGACTTCTACTATCTGAACATTAACTGACTGTTTTTTTAAGGTTTTGTGTTAAGTCCAGTATTGAGATAACTAGGCTTGGATATGGGACCCGTGCTCGATGGTAATAGGGAATTTCCTTTATGGAACACACTTGTTATATACTTACTATACTGACTGCGCTTTTAATGAATATTTAATTCTGTTTTATATTCAAATATTGATTAATGGATTATATTAACTTTTTTATATTGAAATCTAAAGAACAATGTCATGAATAAACAGATGAACAGCTAAGAGATTTGAAACTAAAACCATTTAAAGTCTTTAATGATGTATTGTTTATGTAGATGAATACTCCTCATTTCTCTTCGTCAACCATAAAAAGTGCATACGACCAGTAGTGGGGGTTATTTAATGGTTACACCCGCAGATTGAGATACCGAAAACCCCACTCTATCAGTACATTTGGGGCCAGATGTAGGTAGGCCGTTACCGATCGGTAACGGCCGAAAATACCGATTTTGGGCCCTTACCGATCGGTATACAGCCATCAAGATGTAGGGCAAAGAAAAAAGTCAAAATCGGAGCGAAAACCGATTCGGAATGAGTACCGAATGGAAAAGAATCCGATACGTACATACCGAAAATCGGATATGTAACGAATCGGTAACACACCGAATCAGATGCAAACACCGAATCGGTCCATGTACCGAATCGGTAGTGACACCGATTCGGAAAATAACCGAATCGGTCCATGTACCGAATCGGTAGTGACACCGATTCGGAAATTATCCGAATCGGTCCATGTACCGAATCGGTACTGACACCGAATCGGAAATTATCCGAATCGGTCCATGTACCGAATCGGTAGATACACCGAATCGGAATAAAGCCGATTCGGTCCATGTACCGAATCGGTAGATACACCGATTCGGACATGAGCCGAATCGGAGAACCTACCGATTCGTTTGAATCACCGATCGGGAAATTCCCCGAATCGGACAGATGGGGAGATGTAGGGAGGCACAGAAACACCGATTTCGGCTCAAAATCGGTAGAATTCACTCGGTATTTACCATGGATTACAATCAGGTGGTAACCAACTCCAACCCATAAAAACAGCCCCAAAATGCATTGCAAATTGCAGGATGGCAGCTTTTTATGTCATTGCGAGGCGGCTACAGCTACAGCAGGAAGGACAGAGGGAATGGCAAAGAAATGAACAGGTCTACAGACAGAGGATAACCCTGTTCATGCTCACAGAGGCAGAGATCCTACAGAGATACAGGCTGGACTCTGACACCATTCTTGAGCTCATCAGGGACCTCAAACCATTGTTGGACCACCACACCCCAAGGGCACATACCATCCCAGCACACGTCCAGGTGCTATGCAGCCTACACCTGCTTGCATCTGGCAGCTATCAAAGTGGAGTTGCAGCGGCAGGAGGGGTGACCCAGAGCAGCCTGTCAAGGTTCTTCCACACATTCCTTGACGCCATGATACACAGGATGGACCAATACATCTCTTTCCCTGCAACCCACGCAGAACTGCTACAAACTAAAGCTGACTTCTACCAGATGGCATAATTTCCACAAATCATTGGCTGCATAGATGGCACGCACATTCCGATTTGCCCACCAGCGGACACAGAATACATACACCGCAATCGGAAGTCTACGCACACCATCAACGTGCAGGTGATCTGCAATGCGAAGTGCACCATCACAGACCTGGTAGCAAAATTCCCAGGGAGTACCCACGACTCCTATATTTTCCAACAGAGCGGCATCTATGCACGGCTGATGGCTGGCGAATTTGGTGAAGGATACCTCCTAGGTGAGACACACCATCAGACCCCCATAACACAAAGTAGCTAGGTGTAATACATGTATGCATGTGTGTAATGTTACCCCTTTCCCTTCCATATGCCCTCCGCTCATTCATACTCACCCCCTACCTCAACCCCTCCACACCCAGCCAAAGGAGGTATAACCGGGCCCACAAAAGCACAAGGAATGTCGTCGAACGGACCTTTGGCATCTGGAAAAGAGGATTCAGATGCCTGCACAAGAGTAGAGGTGCAAGGCAGTATACCCCCATCACCTGCTGCAAGATCATAGCTGTATGTGCAATGTTACACAACCTTGCGGTGAAGAAGGGCACTGAGGTGGAGTTGTCTGACTACGAGGACCATGACGACGACGAAGCTGTGCCACTAACACAGCCAGCTGGGGTGTCTACGCCAAGTGATGGCAGATACAGACGTGCGGAGATTACAGAAAACTATTTCTGAGTGAGTACAGATGCACAGACAGGTAAATGGGTGTGGTGAAAAGCAAATTTTAATACTGTTGCAACACAGTTACTGCACTGATGTGCAACAAAAAAAAAGTGTAATAGCTAAGAAAACAAAAGTCTAAGGTCCAGGTTGCCTCACCCGCCCTTGCAAGCCTACTTCTTTTAGCGCTTGGCAGCCCCACTGGGGTGTCCCTCACCCCCTTCAGAATGTCCAGCCGCTTCTGCGGAGCGCCTGGTGCTCCTGCGTGGCTCTGACGCAGCGCTGGCCGGGCTGCTGCGGCTGCTGCTGTCCCCAGCATCCCCCAGGTCCAGGGCAGGATTTGCGGCAGTGTTTGAGATAATCATGGCCTCCATTGCTGTAGTGATGCGGGCCATTCCCCTTGTTATCTCGGCGGTATTTTGGGTGAGACTTGACTCCATGTTGGCACCTCGCTGACAGAGTTGTGCCGTTGCAGCAGCAAGGCGGCTTATGGAGCGGTTTTGCACGCGGGCATCCCGCCTGCGCGACAGCTCATGCTCCTCTAGTCTGCCGCATAACTGGGTAATGGCAGTGGTTAGCCTGCCTAGACCTGCTGCTACCTCCTTGTTGGTATCTACAAAGGCCTTGAAACGTTTCACCATTTCCCCCATCTGCAGGTTGTGCTGCAGGAGCTGGCGTTGGCAGGCCATGATGGACTTCGTCTGCTGCCTTTGGATTTTCACCATATTCCCTTCAAGGCCCAGGAAGACACTGCCCTCCGGTGCTGGTGCTGCAGTGCTGGGAATGGCACGGCGCCGGGTACTGCTGCTGCCGGCCTGCTGAGTGGGCTGGGGTGCCACTGGTGGGGGTGTGGTGCTGGCCGGGGCCTGAGCCCCTGCTCCCAGGACAGGGTTTACTGGAGCCACAGCCATAATCGTGGCAGGAGCTGGTGTAGGTGGATGGAGGTCCCTTGTCGGGGAGTTCTCTGGGGAGAACAGCAAGGGGGGTGTGCTCGGCATTTGTGGGGAGTGAAGTAAATCATAGTCAATTGCCAGGTCTCCCTCAATACCCAGCCCTATGGTGTTTTCCTCCTCCTCCTCGGCAGCCTGACTCGTGCTCAGCCCTGCGAGTGCACTGGTAGATGGTGCTGCTGCCTCTGTTGTCTGTGGTTCTCCGCCTGATGGTGCCCCTAGGTACAAAGAAGCATTTGTAAATTGAGTGCTGATGTATTACAGTCAGTACAATTAAAGCATTCCATATGTCCTTGCATCTCCTTAGAATGTGTTCCACTGTTTCCTATCTTGTGATTCTGCACTGCCATATTTTGCTAACTTCTGCTGACTACATGTACCATGATGCTTGTCTCTTGTATGTTGGTTACAGTACTGTGCTGGGGTTTGGCTGTGCATTGTGTCTAATGGGGAGGTGTCTGGTAGGGTGTGTCATGATGCGCATGCTTCTTACCTGTAGCTGTAGCTCTGGCTGAGCTGTCCAGGGTCCCAATTCCGGTCACGCTCTCCCTCTCAATGGTGCTGGACACCAGTTCCTCCAGCTCGGTGAGGGGTGGCGCCGGGTTCCTGCCTCCACCTGTGACTCCAGCTTGCCTCTGGATCTCAGCCATCTTACGTTTGGTGAGGCTGCGGATATCATAGAAGCGCTTCTTCAGCTCATCAAGGGACCTGGGGGTGACACCTACAGCATTGACCTTTTGGGCGATTTCACTCCAAAGCCTCCTCTTGGTGCTGTCCGGCACATTGAGGGACAGCTTCCCGAATAGCTGCCTGTGCACCCTCACCACCTCCTCAACCAACACCTGCAGCTCGATGCTGCTGAACTTTGGCTTCCTCTTCTGGCTGGACTTCTGGCTCTCACTAGGGTTTGCCATCTTGATCTGAACAGTTCTCTACCTCCTACTCCCACTGCTGCTAACTGTGAGTGTTCAGCTCAGGCTGGCTCTCCAGAAAGTTCTTAATTAGCTGCACCTGCCAGGGTTGCCACTCCCTGTTTGGGTGGGGGAGGGGGGATCCACCTCATTGGCTGAATCGGCTTTTACCGAATCGGCTTTTGCCGATTCGGATTTTACCGAATCGGATTTTAACGAATCGGTAAAATCCGATTCGGATTTTACCGATTCGGTTTCTTCAATGCATTCCTATGGGCTTTTTGCCCATGGGTGTGTTTTCATACCTCCGATTCGGTAATTGCCGAATCGGATTTTACCGACTCGGCTATTTCCGAATCGGTGGTAGCCGATTCGGCTATTTCCGATTCGGTGGTAGCCGATTCGGTACTTTCCGATTCGGTCCGTGCCGAATCGGTACGTAGCGATTCACATTACCGATGCCGACCGATTCGGTATTATTTCGCTGTTTGTTTGCTACATCTCATTTTCCGATTTCAGAATACCGATTCGGCCTGCCTCGGTATTTTGAATTCGGAAAATCCCTTTTACCTACATCGGGCCCTAGGTCCTAAGTGTGAAAGTTTTAGAATGATGGAAACAGATACAACAAGAGGAACTTTATAAATATTGAGAGCTTCACGGAAAATAACTGAGTGGTTAGGAGGGTAGCTGAACCACATTAATCGAAAATTGGAGGCAAACAGGAGGATCGATAGAGGAACAAAGCAAGCTAAAAGGAAAGGGAATAAAAAAATAGGTGTTTTCGGAAAGTAGGGTGATAAATCGAGAGAAGCAAGGGGAGGAAGCAATAAGAATAAAGGAATGTATTGGTAACTAAAAAAAATATATAATAATCGCAATCACAATTTGATGCCTTTAAAATGAAATGTATGGTTGTAATAACTTATTCATTTATTATTGCTACAGAAATTAAACTTTCTCAACTATTAAATTCAGCATGAAAAGGAATACCATGACAAATAGGTGCTATGCAAACAGCTGAGGCAGGAGTCCAATTGCGAATGTATGAATTCAGATGCAGAACCCCACACTAGATGGAACTTTGCACATGAGGAGAGATGGGAAGAGAGAGTCATTGAGTCCCCCAAGTATTTTACTATTGGTCTTGAAGATGCAGGCCTCACCAAACTGAGAAACCCAAGCGATATCTTCATACCATAATCCAGGCGATGGAATCGGCACTATTGAATTCAGATTGTCATTTTTTTAAACAGAAGTGCTGCCATTGTTTTCCTACTGGGTACCTAGAGTTCATTGTTAAAAAACATACGAACCACAACTAGGTTTAGTAGAAACCATATGCAACTGGTCAACTGAAATTTCCACTAGGGAAATACACAGGCACAGTCACTATTCTATTCAAACTTCATTGGCCATATTGCAATCGAAATATTGTGTTTGCAGCTGATGGGCAGTGATGCCTGGGAAGAAAGGGATTGAAAAATGTAACCCCTCTCTGTCTGTGTTGGAAGGAAATGTGCGTAGGGGGATGATTTTCCAACCTTTCCGACCCAATTCTGCCTGAGACTAAACACAAAGCCCCCTTCTGAGCAGGTGAGGACTGTATGGCATTACATCAATATAGAAGACCACTGTGGTCAACTCTCTAAGAGTGTATGGATCCACTCAAATTCCCAATAATTCCGAGATGGCCGTCTGTTGTTCTGCGAACACCACCCACATTTAAACCGGTAAAGGGCTATCTTCGCTTCATCATCCCGCAGCATGCTGGGCCACCCAGGAAATTATGGGGGCGCTACTTCATTTATATAGGGGTGCCCTAATGTGAAATTGACCAAAACATCATGTCCAGCAAACGAGCAGCTACTGGCACGGATTCCCAATTGCAGCAGTTCTCTAATGAGATTTTTCCACCCACCTCCACTGAGAATTGTGTAATGGGTGGACAGCTTCCATCATGTGTAAAGCCAACCCACCTTGTTGCAGGAGCCTTCACTCTTCCATATCCCGGCTCCATATTGATTTCTGGTGGTATCATTCATAACAGAAGAAAATATCTGACTAGGCTAAATAGGGCTAAATGCAAAAACATGAAACCATTTTTTGAACAAGAACTGCTTATTGTATATTTGCTCATTCAAGTTGTTTATGGCAGGGTCTATTACATTTTTGAAGGGCCCTGAAGAGATATTTATAAGTTGTTATTTCCTTCTTGCAATTTTCGATGCATTTTTCCTTTAACATTGCTAATCTTTTCCTCATAGTCTTCTGATGTAAAGAACTAAAGCTAATAGTGTTTCTTTTATTTTTTTTGTATTTATTTTGGTCCTCATTGTCTACCCTGGTTGCACCGACAAAGTCAAGTAGAGAGCGACACACTGCCTCAGAAAGCTGGATAGGTAGACCAGTATTATTACAGGGTCACCTAATCAGTGAAATCGCGATCCCAAGGTGCCACAGTCCGTAACCATTAGAGTACTGTTTTGCTGCACAGGTATACCTGCCCTTAGTTCGGGATCAACAGGTCAGGGTATGTCAGCAGAGAAAGAAATGAAGGATTCCGAAGGCGCATAATCATTGGACCAAACAGAGGAAAAAAAAAAAACATATGATTCAGATTGGGTTCAACTTCAAAAGATGCCAGAAGGCTTTCTTGTTTAAGTTCCCTGATCTCAATAGATCGAGTTTTGAGATCTGTAACATCGATGTCTGCCAAACGGAAAGTGATGGTGGTGTGGAGTCCTTCAATTTTTTACAAATTTCTCTTCTGGCCAGAAGCATAGAGTAGAAGAGGAGATATTTGGGAGAACCCATCACCCCCTCCATAACTCCAAAGATTACCAGTACAGGATTTATTGTGTTCTGGCGACCCAGGGAGGTTGAAAGTGAAATGCTTAAAGAGTCTCAAAATTGAGATAATACAGGACATTCGTAAAACATGTGTAAGTCCGAAGCCGCTATTGCCCCACACCTTGCGCAGGCAAGCGGTCGATCTATAGAGAATTTTGAAAGCCTTTGCGGCGAATAGTAAGCCCTGTGTAGGGAAAAAAGATGGTTTCTTCAGAGCCACACTGGTTTAACTATTTCCCATAATATCTGAAAAGAACTAAGCCAAAGACTTTTCACATCAAGGTCTGGAAAAGAACTCCCCCAGACTTTATCGGGCAGTTGAAATTTGCCTTCAATCTCCTCCAACATTGAGTGATACCAAAAGGATATCTCCTTTTTTGCCGGGGTTTTATCTAGAAGTTGAGACTCTAGATGGTTACCACACCCTAGTGGGGGTCTAAACTTAATGGTAGATTGCGCATACGCCCAACTTGATATCTGTAGGTACTTGAACCTTGACAGATTAGAACCTGTTCTACTACTTAACAATTCCCAAGGCAAAAGTACCCCATCGACAAATAAATCACCCCAGACTTTCAAACCACCCTCCCTAGAGGTAAAGCAAGACTGTCATTGAGCCAACTAGGGCCCCCAGGTAAATCCCACAAAGGAGCCTTACTTGAAAAGTATCCTAGTTTCATGGTACTGCTGAACCTTAGTCCATGTTCTAGCCATACCCTGCAAGACCTTCAGTTTTATTTATTTTTTAAATTTGGGGTCCCCAAATTTAAAAAGAAAACCCATCCTGTGGTAACCTTGCCCCACTTAGCTTGGCACTAAAAATACAACCAATCCCGAAGTTGGTAGATGTTTTCAATAACATACGGGAATGGGTGAGCTGAAATGCCCATGCATACAGTTGAAAATCTGGGGCTGCCAGCCCCCCCTTCTGCCTTCGACGCCTCCGTTTTTTCCAGGCAATCCTGGGGTTGCGCTGGGCCCAGATGAATGAGTTAATGTCGCTCTGTAATTTGACAAAAAGTGACGGTTCAAAATAAAGAGGTATTGTGTTAAACAAAAAGGTGATCTTCTGCAATATGGTCATCTTTTTAAGGTTAACCCTTCCCAAAATAGAGAGAGGCAATGATGACCAGGAACTCATAAGTCTCCGACATTCTTTCGCTTTAGCAGAGAAGTTGGTCTCAACATATTTGTTAATATCTTGGACGATTTCTATACCCAAGTAACGCATTTTTAAGCTGGACTGAACCCCTACATCTAAATCACTGTGGTTCCTGGTCATAATCTCAGTCTTGGAGGCGTTAACCTCGTATCCCAAGATTGCTCCGAAATCCAGGGCCAGTTTTATAACAGAAGGGAGCGCTGTTCTTAAATCTGAGGAATAAAATCAAGATATCGTCCGCGTACAGGGCCACCCTCTTCTCCCATCCCTCATACCTAAAAGGCTTGATGCTAGTATCCTCCCGCAGCCGTGGGGTGAAGGGTTCGATGTATAGGTCGAACAGGAGGGGGGAGAGAGGGCAGCCCTGACATGTTCCCCTAGTGATATTAAAAGGGTCAGTCAGTGATCCATTAACCAAGAGGCAGGCTGAAGGGTTTTGATAAAGTAAGCCACTGCTCGGCAAAATACTGCTCTCACATTGAACTTACCCAAGACCCCCGACAGGTATGACCAATTCACCCTGTCGAAGGCCTTGGTTGCATCCAACATGAGAACAGCCAAAGGCAGCCCAGCAGAGGATGCAACATCAATTGCACCTATTAGGTCGTAAGTCAACTCAAAGAGTTGTCGACCCCTAATGAATCCCCTCTGGTCTTGATGTAAAATGTCACCCGCAACCATGCCCAGCCTGTTGGCCAAAATTGAAGCAAAGATTTTATAGTCCACATTTAAGATGGAAATTGGACGGAATGACCCGGAAGAAAAAGCTGATTTGCCAGGTTTTATGATTAAAGTTATTGACGCTTTATCCCAGGAAGTTGGTGGTGACATCCCTTCCTGAAGAATCTGATTAAATAAGGAGGTAAAAAATCGTACAATCGCCTGCTCTAGAAGCCTATAGATCTCAGCTGGAAGGCCGTCAGGACCCGCCGCCTTCCCGGACTTACTATTCATGATAGCTTTCTTGACCTCGTCCTGAGTGATCGTCTGATCTAGAGACGCAGATTGATCGGAGGTCAATGTTGGCAAAGATATCTCGTTTAGCCAATCAATAATCGAATCCTGGTTAATACACTTATCCTCCTTATAAATATTTTGAAAAAAAGATCGGAAGATTTTTCTAATTCCTTCATCTGAAGTGTAAACCACATTTTCGTGGGTAATCGATCATATATTGTTGCGGACCTGATCGGTCTTAGACTTCCAGGATAGAAGTTTCCCTGCACCTTCACCATATTGGAAAAGGGTGATTTTGCTGGTTTCCCATCTTTGTAAAACACGTGCCTTCAGCACGGAGTCCAAATCCCCCTTAGCTCTGACCAGTTTGTTTTGTAGTTCTTGCAATAAACTAGGCGAGGCAGGTGATTGTATGTCAATTTCCCTTTGAAGCCTGCCTATTTCTGCCTCACTTGAGAATACCTCCTCTCTGTACGTCTTCCTCATATGGGAGACCCTGCTAGTAATTTGGCCCCTAAGGAAGGCATTAAAGGAATCCCATATACAACCTGGAGTGGCCGTGCCAATGTTACAATCCATAAAACATTTGCTTTCCTCTACCAAAAAAGAGATCGCATCTTGTCTTGAAAGCAAAGAACGATCGAACAACCAACTTCTCTGAACTACTTGGGGGAAACCTGCCATTACCAATGATAACGCTGAATGGTCAGACAGATGTGAAGGGAGGTAAGTGATATTTTTAACCACGCTTTTCAATGACTGACTAATCAAAATATAGTCAATTCTGGATGGATGTCGATGTTTATAATTTCGAAAAGAGACACCCATTTGTTGTCCAGATAATATCCTCCAGATGTCTAAATAACCATTCCGCTTCATATTGGCCAACAGGAGAGACCTGGTTTTAGAAGGGGTCAGTGTCCTGTTGTGTGGGGACTTATCCAAAAGGGGGTCAAGAACTATATTAAGATCGCCTGCAAATATAATAGGTTCTGGAACAGAAAGCAAATGAGAAAAAACAGATTACAAGGCAGAAGGATCATGGACATTCGGGCCATAATATCCTACAAAAGTAATTTGTGTCCCCACAATGCTAACTGTGGAGATGACCCATCTGCCACCTGGATCTGTTAATTTAAATACCAGTCGGGCTTTTAAAGATTTTTTAAACAAAATTGCCACTCCTCTATTGTTCGTTTATTGCGCTGTAGTAATGAAAAAATCCATCCACGGATTCTACTTTACCAAATCACTCAACTCTAGCTCTACCAAATGGGTCTCCTGGAGAACGATGACCTGCGCATCGCAATCGCGAAGATATTGCAGAATCTTGTCCCTTCTGGGGCTTGTGCGGAGGCCATTGATATTCCAGGAGAGAATCCGCAGGTTATTCATAGAAGAGCTGCCGCTTTCCTGCCACCCTACTAATGTCATACACAACTGGGAAAATACGACAAAAGATTAAAATAACCATGCCGAATATCACCTTAATAAAAAAAAAAAATCGGTACAACTAGAAAAGAAATGAGGATATTTTTTAGTTTTTTGTTTTGTTTGTTTTTTCCACTTGTATAGCGCACAGCTACCCGTAGTGGGTTTCCCGGCGCTTGTACGAATACTGCAAGGGAACTCTTCCTGGCTTTCCCTGTGAAGTGTCCACTCCTGGGCACCCCCATGGTGCAGACCAGGCATCCCTCGCGTTGTGGGGGCTGTTGTGGAGACTAAGCAAGCTATTGCCCAGAGTTGCAGCGTGGGACCCATGATCAGAATAGGCACTGAGGCGAGAATATCCAGTCAGGGGAATTAATGAGCCCGAGACCCGCCGGGGTAGGAATCGAACCCTGGTCCATGGCCAGAGCTCTGCATCGAGGTCTGCCTGCTCTAACCATTGAGCCACACTTCTCCTTTCCCCCCTTGCAACACCTACCCACTCACCCCGTAACCCATACTACCTCCCTCCGCCCTGGGAAACCCTTGCCCTATCTATCTGGAACATGCCCAGAAGATAGTGCCCCCTCCGAGCACTCACAGTGTATATGAAAAATTGTAGGAGAGCTCGAGATACCTAAAAGAGATTTAAGAGAATTCTAGAATTCCTTTATTTTACCCCTTTTTTCCTTTTTTGTTTTTTCTGTTTTTTATAGGGTAGAGTATGAAGCCTCGCCCTTTAATTTCATATAGCTTGCTACTGCTCCTAGCTATTCTTGTTTATTCTCTCTAGATTTTCTAAATTCATAATGAGAGATAGGTAAACAGCAGCAAAACATTTAGGAAAAATAAAATTAAATCCCAATACAACTATCCCTAACATTCCTAGTATCATTTTAAGTGAGGGGAAAAAAGAACCATTCTAGAATCAATAGAAACCCCCGCCTAACTTGATGAACCATCCTTATTACCCCAAGCCAACAACAGTTCGTCTGCCGCTTGAACTGATCTGATGTTGTACATTTTATTATTGTACATGATCTTTAATGCAGCCGGGAACTTAAGCTGAGCGGAGGCACCTAACTGCTTAAAGGCGTCCAGTCTCCTCCCCAACTCCCATTGTTTATCCAGAGTTGCCCTAGAAAGATCTGACCTTACCTGGAAGGTGAAGCCCTTACCACTCAAAGACTTTTGTTTAAGGGCCAGACTAAGGATCATCTCTTTAAGGGTGTAGGTGTGAAAGTTGACTAGGATTTTCCTAGGTTTAGATCTTTGCAGATTTTTCCTAAAAGGCTCCCCGTGGATTCTTTGGTTATCCAAACTCAGATTTTCCACTGACTGACAAGATGTAGCAAATCCCTTAAGAGCGTGATACTGTATTGTTTTATATTGGAGCCCTCACTCTCTTCAGGAACGTTAGGGATTCGAAGATTGTTACGCCTCGCGTTATTCTCCAGCGTCTCCATTCTCTCAGTGAGGGCGAGGTCTTCTTTTTTAAGGTTTGCGATATCTGTCTTGGCCTAGTCTAAATGTAAGGAACCTTCCTCTAAAGCCATAGTCCTAGAGTTGAGACCTTCAATTTTGTTGTCAAGGGATTCGCAAAAATTCCTTATCTCTGACTGATTGGCTGCAGAAACCTTGAACCCCTTTTTTATATCCAAAGATAGAGAGGCAAACATAGATTTTAATGAGATCTCAGCCGAAATGGATCTAGCGTCTCCCTGTGGGCCACTTGCCAATGGAGCCAAGCCATCATATAAAGCCAGATAGATCTAAGTCAGCCAGAGTCTCTGGAGCCTGCAACGGCTGTTGCTGTATTTCCTCCTGATCGACCTGGTCCACTGGCCTGCTCTCAGTTTCTGTACCATTATCTTGCTCATGTGTAACTTCCGAGGCCATGCTGTTAGAAGACATATTGCCCTGACCTAGTATGTTGCCCTCTGAGACAGATAAAGAAAGAGAGACAAGGGCTGAGACCGAGGCATGCAAAAGGGGAATATTAAGGTCAGATAACGGTAGCTCCTTCGCTAAATCAAGGACTTGAGGGACCACCTTAATCACCTTAAAGAAGGCGTAATTTTTACGCTTGTGCTTGAGCGCAAGATAGCAGCTTTGGTGACTTTTGCTAACTTGCCCCCCTTTGCACGCTTAGCTTTAACTTCAGCATTTAAAAAAGAGGAGTGCTGCTCTTGTTGTTACTTTCAACCTCAGCAGAACTGTGACTCAAGCCTTGTAACCAGCTATTTACACCCTTAGTTACGCCCTTAGTTGTTACTAGTGGAGAAACTCTCTCTTCAGATCCTTTGTGTAAACCAGACTGAGATTTAGCCCCCAAATTCGTCACAGAGGCGTTCCCCTTTATGCCACTAGCAGAGCCTGGCCTTACATTTTTAGCTGTTGAAGGGGGGTCACTCACACCCTCAGCATGTACTTCTCGTACCTTGGGGTAGACTTTCGCTTTTGCCCCTTGTTTTCCTTTCCTCTGTGTTACTGGACCCGTTTTTGGTGGAACTAAATGAACCAGAACATCATGCACTTCCCCCTGCTCTTCCCCCTGGTCAGCCCTCACCTCAACAGTACAGTCTCCATCCGTCTGCTGCCCTTGAGGCTCCGTTTAACTGGTGTCACCAGCTCCCGGGTAATCTGCAGAAGGCTCCGAATCCGCCTCCCCATACGGAGCTCCAGGACGGCCAAACCCCAATGCAGCAAACCTTGCTGCTGTCTGGGCAGCAAACCTGTTGAAGCTGTCTCCTCGAAAGACATGGAGGATCGGGGCTGCTAGCACCAACACTGGAGACCGCCCCACAAGAGCGCAGACAAGGGTGGGTCCAATCGGAGCCGCTGCTCCGCTCCGACTCGGCCGGAAAACGTCGACCCTGCAGAGTCGATGGTGTAATGTTACCAATTACCCCAGCATTGATGACGCTGCAACCTGGTAGTGTTTAACCTTGTTTATTAAAACACGTCTACCTCTGAAGAGCGCCGAGCCTCAACTGCCGATTAACGGTTATGCACGCCAAACATTTACGCAGCCTGCGTAGCCTTGCGTGGCACATCACGTGGCCCACGTGACGTGCGTACACTAGAGCGCGCTACTACATATCTCCCCTTTTTTCCAACATGGAGACAGTTACTCATTGTCCACAGTTCAGTTCATAGTCTCTGAATTTTGCTGGTTTTACCACCACCCTGCCACTACGGGTCAGTCTTACCGGGGTGTTGAGGTTCTCACATTCGTTGCTTCCTTCTGACTCCTGCGCAGCCGCGCCTTCTTCTCCTTCTCTCCGACATCCTCGTGCCATCCACTCTTGCTCGCGTACCATTGTCTCTAGTTCTTGTGCGCTTTCTCCATTCTCCTCAAAAGTTCTCTCCGGAGACTCCTGCTCCCCCAACTCCATCTCTTCCTCATCCAAGTCTGTGGTCCTCTGGTCCCAGCTCAAGATTTTGTTACACCTCGCCATGCGGTCTTGCGACCACACGTTACCATCACTCAGTAAGGCCGCCCTGCCCCGTACTTCCTTCACTTGCATGGGCTTGCTGTATTTGCTCTCTCCCTTTCTCTGCGCATTGGCCAACCTCACTCGCACCCACTCTCCTTCCTCTAGTTCGGTGTTGCGTACCTTCCGTCTGCGATCATAATGTTTGGTCTAGGTTGCTTGGGCTCTCTCGAGGTTGGCTCGCACTACAGCGGGCGACCATTCACTGGTGACCGTTTTCTCCTTCCACACTCGGTTGTCCTGTGTAAATGGTTCTCGTCCTCTTAGTATTTGAAACGGGCTGTATCCTGTGCTTGTGGGCGTGATCCTGTAGGCCCAGATCATATGCCAAATTTCCGCTTCCCAGTCCTTGTCATCAGCTATGGCAGCTTGGATTGACCCCATTACCACCCTGTTGAACCGTTCCACTAAGCCGTTTCCGGCGGGGTGATAGATGGCTGTGTGCTTGGCTCCAATGCCATTTCTGTTCATGAATTTGTTCCACTTCTCTGACTTAAACTGGGGCCCATTGTCGCTAAGCACCGTCTTGGGGATGCCTTCCCTCACGAACGTGTCTGCCAGGAACTTGATAATGGCATCTGTGTCCATGGTTTCTCCTATCATTATCTCAGGCCATTTTGAGTACCTGTCCACCATAACACACACATATTTTTGGACTCCTCGCATGTCCAGAATAGGGCCCAGGATGTCCACACTCAGTTCTTCCCAAGGGTTCTTTGGTAGTTCGAACTTGCCCAGCTCAGGGCGTAGGGGTTTAAGGGTTTTATCCGCTCTTTGACACCTGATGCAGTTCCTGACATGTCTTTCCGCCTTCAAGTCCATTCCGGGCCACCAGTAGTCTTGTCTGGCCCTCAGCCTTAATTTGCAGATCCCGAGGTGTCCCTCATGGAGTGTGTCTAATAGTCGGTTGATGAGGTTCGCGGGTGGTATTACTTTCTCGCCCCTGTGTACAAACACTCCCTTGTCACCTATCGATAGTTCTTCTCTGACTTCATAGTAGGGTCTGAGTTCCCCTCCGAGTGTTCTCTTTTCGGGCCACCCTTGCATCACAAACTTCTTCACCTCCTTCAACGCCACATCCTCATCATATGCCTGTTCCCATTCTGTGAGACTGATGGAGGCCTCCTGGTCCTCTGTGAGTGCCACCCACTTCTCTGTTCCTGCCATGTTCTCGCCGCTGGATTCCATTGCAGCAGCTCTGCTTAGGTAATCTGCCACACGATTCCTGTTCCCTGGTATATGCTCCACGTCATACCGGAACTCTAGTAGTTTCAATGACATTTTTGAAATTCTTGGTGTGGCTTCGGCGTGCCCAATCGACGTCAGCACCTTTAGCAGAGGTTTGTGGTCCGTTCTCAATAGGAACCGTGTGCCCCACAGAAACTGTCTGAACCTCGCGGTGGCCCACACCGCTGCCAGCATCTCCTTCTCAATTACGCTGTACCGTTTCTCAGTGTCCGACAGCGTGCGCGAGGCGAAACTTATTGTGTCCATCTGCCCTTGTCCTCTGTCCTGCATAAGGACTGCTCCCAGTCCCTTGTCACTGGCATCCGTGGTCAAGACCGTTCTGCCTTGGGGGTCATACCCCTGGAGGGGAATGGCTTCCGTGATCGCTTTCTTGACATCTTCGAACTCATTCTGTGCCTCTCCTGACCATTGAAACTCGATGCTATCCTTCGTTAGTTGCCTCATGTGGTGGGTCCTGGAGGCGAAATGTTGCACAAATTTTCCATAGTACTCGGCCATGCCGAGAAAAGATCTTACTTCATCCTTACTGATAGGTGGGGGTGCCTCGCGGATTGCCTTGACATTTTCAGCCTTCGGGGTCACTCCTTCCACGCCTATTTCATGTCCTAGGTATGTTACTGACGACATTCCAATGCGACACTTTGACCATTCCGCAGTGAGACCTTTCCCTTCCAAAATCCGTAACACCTTTTCCAGTTTTGCGTCATGGTCCGGCTTGTCTCGACCCATTATCAGGATGTCGTCCTGAAAGTACTGGACGCCCGTGGTTTTTTGGACGAGCTGGTGCATTAATTTTTGGAAGACTGCAGCTACTGAGGCTAGCCCAAATGGCATGCGGAGAAACTGGTAACACCCGAACGGGGTGATAAACGATGTAAGGTGGCGGCTCTCCGGATGTAGGGCAATTTGGTGGTAGGCGGAAGTCAGATCGATGGTGGAGCACCATTTGATGCCCCGGGTGCTGGCCAGCATCTCCTCTATTCTTGGCAGGGGAAACTTCTCTACCACAATGTTCTTGTTAAGCTCCCTAAGGTCCACGCACAACCTGACCTTTCCGTTGGGTTTCTTAACCACCACCAATGGCGCCAGCCATTCCGCACATGTGATGGGCTCAATGATCCCTTTCCTTTCCAGATCCTGGAGCTCTTCTTGTACCGCCTCTCGTACTGCGATGGGAATATTCCTGGCCCGGTGAGCCACGGGTACTGCCTTGTCCTTCAGGATGATTATATGTGTAAATTTCTCTAGCTTCCCCACCGGGCCTCCAAATACCTTGGGGAATGTCTTCCTCCATCTGTCCTGGTCAGGCCACAATTCATGTTCAGTTAGTAAGATTTGTTCCACGCCTCCGGGATCCAACTTGATGCCCAGATCGCCCTGGTCCAGCCACCCCAGCAGGGAGGGTCCCTTCTCTGATACGTAGAGCTTGCAGAAGGCCGATCGGCCCCGGAACTCGAACTTCAGTGGTCGGAATCCCGCCATTGGTATGCGGTCCCCGTTGTACGTGACTGGGCGGATGTCCAATCTCTCCAGTTCCGGGCCTAGTCGTGGTGCAAACTTCTCTTCTCACACTGCCCTCTGGACGATGGTGTACGACGAGCCGGTGTCGGCTATTACGCTGATCATGATTCCTCCTATGACCATTTCCAACACCGGCTTCATGGATCTTGTGCCATCTACGTTCATGACTTGTCCATCCACTCCCAGTACCTGGTCGTACATGCACAGCACCGTGACCACATCCTCCTCCGGTGTCTCCTCCTGTGTATCGCTGTCATGGCTGATTAATCTCATTGTGCTCTTTGAGGCTTTCTTTCTGCACACTTCCTCGAAGTGTCCGATTATTCCACAGTACATGAATTTGGCGCGAAACGCCGGACATTTTTTATCATGCGCTTCGTGCGCCCAGTTTCCGCACCTGCAGCATGGCTTCCGGTTGGTTCCCGCTTGCCTTCCTGGCGGTCCGCCATTGCCGCTCCACTTGGCGCCACTCTTTTCTGCTGTCCTTTTCGTCGGGTGGTCCTTACGGGACTCGTCCTCGTCCACCTTGTTCACCATGACGCCAGACGCCGTCTCTTTCTTTGTTGCGTCCGCACACCTCCTCGCCAGCTCTGCCCTCTTGACGATGACCATCACATCTTTCAGGGTGGTTTCCCCACTGGCCCATAGTTTATCTTGTACGGAGGTGCATGTGGTGTGCATTACCACTTGGTCCTTTATGAACTCTTCCTCCCAGTTGTCATACTTGCACGTGGCTGCCAGCCGTTTTAGGGCTGCCACATACTCCTCTACCGTCTCCCCGGGGCGTTGCTTTCTTTGTTGAAAATTAAACCTGTCCACTGACACACACACCGCTGGTCTAAAGTGTTTGTTCAGGTCATCGATTGCATGAGCGTACACATCATCGTCCGTGCTGTTCCTTTGCTTTGGCACCAGGCTTTTGTATACTCTCAACCCTTCAGGGCCTAGGTTCAATAGCAAGATGCGTTTTTTCCTCGATGGTTTGAATGTCTCTTTGCTCTCGTCCTCTAGAACGCCAATGAAGTTGTCGATGTACTCTCTCCAATCCTCCCACTTCATCAACGGCTCTCCCGGCCTGGGCAGAAATTGCACCGGCGCTGTCGCATATCCTGTTTGCACGCTCATTCTTTCACTCTTGATCGTGGGCTGGTGGCTCGTTTGGCCTTTGGGGCTTCCTGGCGCACTATCTCATTCTGCTTTGTATGTGTGGCTCTGGGGACCACCTGCGTCAGCCCCCTCGCTCTTTATCAAGGTATCCAGCTCGTTCTTTGGCCAGTGGACGCTAACCTTGTTGGCTCACTGCTCGCCGTGCCTTCCTCGACTTTTGCCGTTTCGACCTCTGGGGAAGCTTCAGGTTGTTCGGCCCTGCCACGCTCTTCAGGGTGCTTGCTCGGTGCTTGTCTTGGGTTCCCTGCGGGGTTGGGGATCGACTATCCCACCCTCATCACCATTGTAATGTTACCAATTACCCCCGCAATGATGACGCTGCAACCTGGTAGTGTTTAACCTTGTTTATTAAAACACGTCTACCTCTGAAGAGCGCCGAGCCTCAACTGCCGATTAACGGTTATGCGCGCCAAACATTTACGCAGCCTGCATAGCCTTGCGCGGGCACGGCACGTCACGTGGCCCACGTGACGTGCGTACACTAGAGCGCGCTACTACAGATGGGCCATGGGGAAAGAAAGAAAAACAGCTGCAAGGGCAAGGGTGAGCTCAAAGCGAATCCGCTGCTCCGCTCTGCTCCGCTCTGCTCCGCTCCGACCCCGGCGGCCGGTGAAGCACCAACACTCGGAGCCGATGGACCACGGAGCAGCAACAAACAGCCGCAAGGGCAAGGGTGAGCTCAAAGCGAATCCACTGCTCCACTCCGACCCGGGCGGCCGGTGAAGCACCAACACTCTGAGCCGATGGACCACGGAGCAGCAACAAACAGCCGCAAGGGCAAGGGTGAGCTCAAAGCGAATCCACTGCTCCACTCCGACCCGGGCAGCCGGTGAAGCACCAACACTCGGAGCCGATGGACCACGGAGCAGCAACAAACAGCCGCAAGGGCAAGGGTGAGCTCCAAACGAATCCACCACTCCACTCCGCTCCGTCCAGCTCCAACCCGACCCAGGCCTGACCGGCGAGCACCAACCCTGCATAGCCGATGGACCGCGAGGCAAAACAACAACCAGCAAAGAAAAGAGGCAAGTAATGAAAATGTATGGCTCCTTATCTCCTCATTCAGCAGCTCGAACCTTCATCAATAGAAAACTGAACACTGCGAGCGCCCAAACCCGGAGCACTACGGCAGCTCAGCCTGCTACCGCCATGTTTCCCCCCGCTTATAGTGTTTCTTGAACTGAAACCATCAATGGAAAAACCTACCCTCAGTTAACTAAGGCATGTATATCAATACATGCATTTTTGTGCTTTCTTCCTTTCTCCATGGCTGGAGTGACTTTTAAGGGCATTACAAGAACTACTTTAGTACACCATGACCATATTAAATAAAGCATTTATGCAACAGCAATAAAAAAGATACATTTTTACATTATGCTCTCCTTCCGTATTAAGAAATGGAGCTACAATTTCCAAACTAAAGTCATATTCAATACAGATTTGACAGTTTACGAAAGTAATTCAAGTTGACTCTGTATAAGCTGCTCATGTAAGTTTCTCATGCCAAGTATGAGGTGCAGCTATCAGATTTGTTTTAGCATTCTGGTTCGTGTAGTTTTTTTCAGCCAAATATAAATTCTAAACTGCTTTTGTTGTAATAGAAATTAAAACCTGCATTGATCACCTACTCACGCATGGACCTAGGAAACTTCAGAGCTCCTCATTAGAACATGTACTCTTCTTTGTCAATTCCTGTTGGCAATGTGACACGAAACAAGATTGTGAAAATATGCACCATTTTTCACATCATTTGTCGACTCTCCTTGCTCTGGATAAAAAGCCTTCAAGCTGCATATGGTGTGCTCCATGTTACTGTACCGATGAACATTAAAATGCAATAGATGTTATGTTATGTTAAAATAATTTGTAGAGCGCACATACACCAGTTGGTTTCTTGGTGATTTATGCAACAATTTTTACAATTCCTTAAGGAATTCACCCCCCTCACCTCAAAGTGGGTGCTAAATTACCACACACCTCCTTGGACAGGAGGTTGATTTTTGTTGAATAGGCAAAAACACACTAAGGGGTCGATTAGGATCGCGGACGGACTTGAGTCCGTCCGCGACCCCAGAGTATGAGGGAACGTCCGCAGGGGCTGCGGCGTTCCCTCATGTGCGATTAGGATGTGACCGCCACCCTGGCGGTCACATCCTGGATATTTAACATTGCGGCGGGTGCTGCTTCAAGCAGCACCCGCCGCAATGTTAAAAGTGCATGTTTTACATTTACATGCACAAAGCGGCAGGCACCGCGCGGTGCCTGCCGCATTGTGCATGTAAATGCTGGGGGGTACCATAGGTACCCCCCATGTGCACCCCCCACCCGCCAACACCCTGGGGGCCCGCAACGGGCCCCCAAAATCAAAAGTACACATGCTTTTCCACGGCGGAAAAACCGCCGCGGAAAAGCATGTTTACTAATGCTTCCTAATTTGGCTGGCGGTGTCTGATAGACACTGCCAGCCAAATGAGAGCTTTTCCGCCGCGGTTGTAATCCGACCGCGGCGGAAAAGCAGCGGACAGAAACCAAGACCCACCAGCCATCGTAATGCGGCGGTGGGTCTTTGGTGAGTCCGCAGAGGATTTTCCGCCTCCTCCGGGCCGGAGGTGGCTTCCGCCGGCCCGGAGGAGGCGGAAAATCCTCCATCCTAATCGGCCCCTAAATGTTGTATTATATGGATTTTGTTCACATTGATCCAAATTACCTACGATACCCAATGACATTTAGATGTTAAAATAAAGCCCGGGTCTATATTAGTGGTGGCTAGAATATTGGCCACTCCTCATTACCCTTAATGTGGAATTCTGTCCAAATTTCGGCAATTGCCGTATGGTGTAATATTTCTCAACTGAGACTCCAGAGTATGCGAGTTGACGAGCGCATTTTAGCATTCCCTAGCGAGATTTCCTAACGCGCATGGTTGGCAGCCTTCGTGAGCGGTCAGAGGGCTGCCCCTCGAGGAAAGTTGCTGCCGCTCGAGTAGATTTTCTACTCGAGCGCCAGCAAAATCAACTCAATTGACCGTGTGCGACACATAGTGCCTTTCGCGCTGATTTTGGGCGCTGCTTATGTTACCAGACCTAAATTGGACCACGAACAAGGCGAGCAGCATGTTTTCCGCCTGTTGGAATGTCGGCAAGTTATCTGTAACTCCATGGAATTCCTTGGAGTGAAACTCCACAAGTTCCGCCAACACCTAGTACAGATTATGTATCCACCTTTTAGGGAATCATTTGGTAACCCGATTTAAAATTATCAGCTGTTCAAATATTTCCACCATAGGCTCTTTCCTGGTATCTCTGCAAACCACGAAGGAATTTTTGCAGAATTAAGTAACTATCATTCTCCTATTTCCGTGAATATTTAACATGCATGCTTATGGCTATAACATCAAACATATATCTGCCAACACTGTATAGCTGATATCTTCTTTTCATCACAAATTCTTCTGAAATTCTAATCTGTAACAGGAGTCAGCAGATGTTGTGCTCCTGTTTGATATAATCGCCACAAAAGCCAATCATAGTAAATGATAACAAGTCACTCCATCTTGATGGATCTTGTTTGCTATGACATAGGGCCAGATGTAGGTAATTTAAAATTACCGATTCTAAAATACCGAATTTTACCGATTCAGTATTTTAGAATCGGAAAATGGGATGTAGGTAAAAATTCGATAAATATTACCGAATCGGTAAAATTAGGTATCATCCATTCGGTATTTACCGATTCGGTATTTACCGAATCAGTATTTACCGAATCGGTAATTCCCATTCATTCCTATGGCACTGGAGACCCATAGGAATGAATGGGAATTACTGATTTGGTATATACCGAATCGGTAAATACTGAATCGGCTATTCAATAAAAGAAAAGCCCAGGAGTCAGCCAATCAGGTGCAACCACCCCCCTCCCAACCAGGAAGTGGCTACAACCAGGCAGGTGCAAGCAATCAGAAGCTTCTGGAGAGGCTGTGAGAGCAGAGCAGAGTCCCTGAGCCACAGGAAAACTTTACTGCTTTTAAAAGTGAAAAAATGGCAAACAACTCTGAGAACGAAGGTGCAGAGAGGAAGAGGAAAATCAAATTCAGTACCATGGAGCTGAAGGTCCGCGTGGAGGTGGTGGTAAAGGAACACCAAAAATTGTTCGGGAAGCAGTACCTGATGGTGGCAGAATCTGCCAAAACGAAGATTTGGCTTGAAATACAGTCAAAGGTTAAGACTGTTGGAGTGACCCCAAGGGAGATAGACGACCTGAAGAAGAGGTGGTGCGACCTTAGAAGCTTAACAAAGCGAAAGATTGCAGAGCTCCACAAACAGCGAACCTTACTGGAGGAGGTAGGAACAGGGCACCTGCCCTGACTAAGCTGGTGGAGTCCACCATTGAACCAGAGAGCGTATGTGGACTGGATGCAGAGCAGAGTCCCTGAGCCCCAGGAAAACTTTACTGCTTTTAAGAGTGAAAAAATTGCAAACAACTCTGAGAAGGAAGGTGCAGAGAGGAAGAGGAAAATCAAATTCAGTACCATGGAGCTGAAGGTCCTCGTGGAGGAGGGGGTAAAGGAACACCAAAAATTGTTCAGGAAGCAGGCCAAAGGTCAAAGGTAAAGGCTGTTGGAGTGACCCCAAGGGAGATAGACGACCTGAAGAAGAGGTGGTACGACCTTAGGAGCTTAACAAAGCGAAGGATTGCAGAGCTCCACAAACAGCGAACCTTACTGGAGGAAGGAGGAACAGGGCACCTGCCCTGACTGAGCTGGAGGAGCTGGTGGAGTCCACCATTGAACCAGAGAGCGTCTGTGGACTGGGAGATGCACACATCTCAGCCAGAGCTGACACCAGAAAAGGTAAGAAGCATGCACAGGAATCACCCCCACCTCCTCCCCTTCCCTTTTCCCCTATGTGGCAGTTTTAACCCCACTACAGTAGAGGTAGCAATATACACCAGCAATGCATCATGGGAGATGTAGTCATTGAAACACCTACCATGCCATACAGCATACCAAGCAACAAGGCATGCGACACACATGAGTGATAAGCAAGCTGAGGCAATAGCTACAGTGTTTCAGTGATTACAATTTAATTGTATAAGCAGTGCTGCAGGAACACAGAGCTAATGTACGCTTTTATGTCCACAGACGAGACATCTCGCAGGCGTACCAGGGAGAAGGAAGCCAGTGCACCACAGAGGGACGACACACAGGAGGCAAGCACAAGTGCAGGGAATACCACAGAGGACACTGGTGCACCAACAGCACAACCAGCCTCCCAAGACCTGCAAATGTCATCACAGCTGCAGGCCTCCCCAGAGCGTTTTGGATCCCCTCTACTACTGTCCTCACCTGAACTGCCTCCGTCACCGCCTAACACAACACCTGCAGTTCAAAAGAGCAAGAGCCATGTAGTTGCCACACTAGTTCAAATGGAGCCATCAGCAGGTGACACAGTGGGGGATGAGACACCAACCTTGGCTGGTGAAGAAAGCACCGCCATACAGCAGTCCAGCGCCGAGGGTGCCCGCACAGGTACCAGACGCCGCAGGCCCAGAGACAGCAGTGCTTCACAACATGTGGAGGGTCCCAGTGTTTTCCGTTGACTGGAAGGTAGCATGGTGAGAATACAACGTATGCAGCGGAAGGCCATCCAGTCGGTGCAACGCCAGATGAGGCACCTGAATGAAAATATGGCAACAATAGGAAAGGGCATCAGCGCATTGGTGGATGAAAACAGGGAGATGGCATCAGGCATGAGGGAAATGGCTTCAGGGATGCGGGACATGTCACAGTCCGTGCTGCTCTCGTGCACCAAACTTGACCAGGATAGGAATACAAGGCGGAAGGACAGGCAGCAAGCACAGCAACACACTAAGGCAGTCAACCGCCTGGCCACAGCCACTTCCCTTCTTTGCAGGCAATGCATGAACATGCAAGAGGGACTAGCACACAGCAGCAATGAGGTGTCCAGGGGCCTTGCAAGGGTGACGAGTGCTGTAGAGGTGCATAGTGCTGCTCTGGATGTACCTGAGAGTGAGGAAAGCACCAGTAGGAGCAGCATGACAACTCCCCCCCCCCTATTGCTGAGACACGGAGGAGCAGCAGGCTCCATGGTGCTTCCACTGCCCACACACCCAGTGAGGACAGCCAGCCAATTTCATCTGGCACCAGTTGGCGTGGCCGAAAATGACTAATGCTGCCCACACTCCATGACCTTGAATGGGGAAGTGACCCAGGACTCCCATTATTGATGGATACCATTTGTGTTGTACATTTGTGTCTTTCAATACTTGCGTAGTGCCAAAAATTAAACTGCGTTGCGTACATACTCCACCTGGCTGTGTCTTTTTACTTACTTAAAAGTAGTTGCATGTGATCTCAGACCATTTCTGTCGCCCATCTGTTGCTGGAGCCACTCCTGCTGTGTTGGGCTCAGGCTGTGCACATACGTCATCGTGGTCCTCATAATCACTTAATTCCACTTCTGTACCTTTGTTGGTCGCAAGGTTGTGCAACATTGCGCAAGTTGCAATGATCTTACAGCAGATGAGTGGTGAGTACTGCTGTGCGCCTCCGCTTTTATGGAGGCAGCGGAACCTGCTTTATAACAGCCCAAAGGTGCGCTCCACAACGTTCCTAGTAGATTTGTATGCCACATTGTATTGTCTCTCGCTCGGGGTTGATGGGTTCAGGTAGGGTGTCAGGATGAACGAGCCCACGGCATATGCGCTATCACCTATTTGGAAATGAGAGAGCCATTAATCACATGCGCACCAACACATACATCTGCAATATCTATCAGGGTGTGTCACAGTGTTTTACCTAGCAGGTATCCTTCTCCGAATTCCCCTGCTGTCAGGCGTGTGTATATCCCACTGTTCTGAAAGATGTAGGAGCCGCGGGTGCTTCCCAGGAATTTGGCCACAATGTCTGTTATAATGTTGGCAGCATCACAGATTACCTGCACATTGATAGAGTGGGTTGACTTTCTGTTTCTGTAAATGTACTCTGTGGCAGCAGGTGGGCAGATTGGGATGTGTGTGCCATCAATACAGCCGATGACGTGTGGGAACTGTGCGAGTTGATAGACGTCAGTAGGCTGATGTAATGATGCTTTCTCTGCATCATGGCCTCTAGGAACTTCCGGAAGAAACGGGACAGGCAGCTCTGGGACACCCCACCTACCGCAGCTATCACTCCCTGGTAACTCCCAGATGCAAGCAGGTGTAGGCTACAGAGCACCTGCACATGGGGGGGATGGTGTGCGCCCTTGGTGTTGGGTGCTCCAGGAGTGGGTGCAGGTCCCTAATCAAGTCCAGGATTGAGTCGGGTGTAGCCTGTACCTTTGCAAGATTTCTGCCTCAGTGAGTTGGAAGAGCGTTATCCGCTGACTGTAGACTTGCTCCTCCCGTCTCCAGACCCTCTCTCCTGCTGCCTGTAGCCGTAGCCGCCTTGCTATCACGTAGAATGCCACCATTCTGGTCACACTGTTGCATTTTGGGGCCTTTTTTATAGCCTGCAGCTGGTTACCACTTGCTTTCAATCCATGGTAATTACCTACTCTTAAATACTGAGTTTCACCAAAATCGGTATTTTAGAAGTTACCTACATCTCTAGTCTCATTTTTTTGCATTTCTTATTTACCGATTCGGTAAATAAGAATTCGGCAAATTCCGAATTGGTAAATCCTGAATCGGTAAATTCCGATTCGGTAAATTACTGATTCTTATTTACCGAATCGGTCTTTTTTGGGCTCCTACATCTCAAATGACCAATACCGGTCGGTAACGGCCGAAATTCGGTAATTTCGGCCGTTACCAACCGGTATTTGGCTACCTACATCTGGCCCATAGTTCTTAGAATGCGTACACTAAGGGCCAAGCTGGTCTCAAAAAAAGGTCAGGCGTGGACCATGGTTGCGCATGTAGAGTGTCAGCAAATCTATAAACATAATGAGGTAAGTGGGGGTCACTGGGCAGACAGACGCTCTATTTAAGTTGTCTTTCTGACCTGTCACACTTAATTTAGAAGATTAATGTGTTATTAGCCAATGCTAATCGCCTGTTGTCTTTCATTTTTTACAGATTGACATGCTCACATGTTTATCTCAAAATGCATGTTTCCCCTACATATTACCTAATGTACTTGTTAAACCGTGTCTACCAGTGTCAAAAGATTTGTGATATTGCACAAGCACACACGAAATAAAACAAATTATTCAGTGATCGCATCATGTTTTCTTCTCACTAATTTCATATGATGAAGACCTCTCAAGCTTCTGACATTGTTCTTGAGCAGTGACACTGCAATTTCGAACTAAAGGTTTGATCATTTCGGTGCTATTGCTAGACAGTCAAATATATTTTCACCTGTCACTTGACAGGTTCTAAATTTCCTTGCCTCTCTGAGATAGACTGCTTCTCAGGTGAAATTGAAAGTTTCCTGATAGGACTTCAGCTCTAAAATTCCAGAATGAATTTGTTAAAAATCTGCCATATGTAAAGTATTTCTGAAGAGAGTTTACCAGCTGTACCAAATTTTCAAAGAACCAGTCTATCATAAAAACTCTGATTTCCTTGCATGAGAGACTGCTTGGAATGACTGAAATGTGTCAGGCTTACTTCACTTAATTTCTTCACACTAAAATGTAAAACACATATCTTTTCTTGAAAGTGCTGGAATGTTCTCCTTTTGCCAGGGTGGAAAACCAAAAGTCCAGACAAACTAGTTTTCTATTCTATTCTCAGTCTTTTAAATTGCTCAGTTTGGAGGTAATAGTCATAGATGTTCTTGTAAGAAGAAGCAGGGCCGTCAAAGATTGCATGTGACAGCGGGTGTGGAAATGCAGATTTGTGAGCCAATATGGAATATTTTGACATGACAATTAACAATTTCAAGGTGTATGACCCATCGATCTCTATGAGATTATTGAAGCTGGCCTGCCTTGGAATAAAATACACAAATGTGATACATGCGGTCATCAGGTGATAGCGGAATTGTCTCACGCTAATAGGGCTTTTCTTTTTAGGTCTCGCCTAAGCTATCTAGTAAGCGATGCTAAGGCGAGATATTAAGTAAGGGGCTTTTAAAAGTGCTCCCAAAGGCTACAGGCGGATCAGGTACAGTGCATGTGCGTCCGGGGCGCGCACCATTTGTCAGCCTGCAGCCTTTGGGAGCACTTTCTTGGCCGCTTTGATGTTCTCAGTGAGCCGCGCGGCCACTGAGAACATCAAAGCGGCCACGAAAGTGATCACAAACATCGGTGATTACTGCTGCGCGTGCATCACTCAGGCACATGCACTGCAAGCTTGAGCGCTATCACTTTCGCGGCCCGCGTTTTTTTCACTTTCGTGACCACTCATTTTATTTATTTTTCTTTGGGTGAGGGCTTGTTTCAATTCCAGTTTCCTCTACTCTTCTTTGCCTGTCTCCCTTCATCATTCTTGATGTTTCTTAACTTCTTCCTAAACCCCTCTCGTTCTGTCACCGCTTTCCCCCTTCTCTCAGATTCCGCATGCCCACACTGTGTCCTTTATTTGTAGATCATCCGTTGTGCCCATGTGTTAGCATCTCACTCCTCCCTCTCAGCTTGATACCGCTATTCACGCCCCACTCTGTTTGTCACCCCACATCTCCACCCCTCTCAGAGGTTGTAAACTCTGCCCCCAAATCAGCTGTGGTTTCTGCAGTCATTTCTTCTGGTTCGGATTATTCAGTCACTTGCGGATGTCTGCTTATTTGATCCAATGCCTAAAGCTTACCTAAAATAGGACAGCTCATCTGCTACTGGGCCTCTGTTGCCACCAAGGCCTTTCCGCTCAAAGAACACTTTCCATGCTTTAAGGCAGCACCTTTCAACAGCGAGGTAAACTGATTTGCCAGCAAGTTTTGGCCCAACCCAGGTCTCAGATTTCAACGGTCAGCAAACTTGCCATGTGACCTATCTACTCCTTAACCCGTTGCTTGCTCATGACGAGCTTAGCTCGTCATGAGGCACAGTTGAGCTGCACTCATGACGAGCTGAGCTCGTCACGGCCGCTGAAACGTTCGCACCCGTGGATAATTTCCCCGCTGTGCTGAACGTTCCAAAATGGGTGTGGTCATGACGAGCTGAGCTCGTCATGAGTGCAGCTCCACTGTGCCTCATGACGAGCTGAGCTCATCACATGCACGGCGGCGCCGCACGCGGCCCCCCTCCTCCGCACAGCAGGTGAAAACGGCCCGCAGCCAAGGGGTTAATGCACAATCTCTCCATGTGACTCGCTGGGAGTGTTACCTACTGCCTCATACACACTGGTCGTAAATATAAAACCGATTAAGGCTTTCAAAACCCAGCGCGTCCATCCAGGAAGCAGCTAGGAACTGGGTGGGATATACAACGCACACAACTAATGTCAGCTCACTGTAGGAACAAAAGTCTACCCGCATGTGCTTCGATGCTAGAAATGCTCATCATTTCATCTTTTTTATTTGCTGGGAAGGTACCAGACGGTAGATGTTTCCATAAAACAGTAGATCAAACAAGTAGAGAAACAACTATTCTATGGAATACACATACACGAAGAGAACCCACCCAGAAAGCATGTTTTTTATTTATTTTATTTTATTTAATCAATTTTTTTATAGCGCAGACTTTATCCGAAGATGTCAGTGCGCTTCACAATAGGAACAGTAGTGCTACATGAGGAACAATTACAAGTCAGCATGTTACAAAAGCAAACGTTACGTTACATAAGGCAACAGTGACAATTGTGCTTGTATCAAGAGCAGTACTTGTTTTAACTTCTCGGCTCATGTTTTTTGGAATGTGGCGTTTCTGTGCTTTTCGAGTGAAATGTGCTCAGCCGGCAGCATTTGCATTTTCTAGCAAGATGTAAACTGTTTATGATGTTATGCTTTTTGGAGCCCACATGGCTTTTGTTTGATCAGCATGCATGCCATTTGTTTAATCAGCACGACGCTGTGTTTTATGTGTTTTTTTTCCGAGGAGGTAACGTTTGTGCGTTTGGCGTTGGTACAGATTTCAGTGGGTTTAGTTATTTTTTTCCTGGGGTTGATTTCCCCTTCCTCTCCTCTGCCCCCTTTTACCCTGCCGCTCACTGTTTAGAATACAGCTTGAGTGCTTATTTATTTTACCCTCCCTAATGTATACCTCTTCCATGTTGCTCTTTGTTACCTTTTTTTTCTGTGCAGTGAATCACTTTTGCACATTGGCTCTGAAGGCCAGGTCCATTTCTTCTCTTATGGTGCTAGTTATAGCTGCGTGTTTAAATTTAGGCAATTACAACTCCTGTGGCTTTCCTAAGTATTACTTTTACGTGTGTGTGGATCATGAGCTGACTTGTTCAAGAGCCGCACACCTGACAGTGCACCTCCCATCCACATGCAGCTCTCCCTTAATACAAATTGTACCTCATTCAAATGTGTTTTTCACTACTTAATCTAATGAAGCGTACTTGTGGCAAAATGCTTCCCAGGCGCTTAATGCATTACTGACCAGTTTTTAAAGGTGATGTGAGTATCCGTGGCCCCTGCATGTAACCAATCACGTGTGCGAGACTTACCCTGTCAGCTATCATTGATGTTACCAGGCTGCTCCCAGCCCGGAAGGTTTGTGCGTGCAGCTCCTTATACAGCGGATGCCTTTGGTTAAACAAGTATTACAAGAACCGCATTCACGTTCTATATTCTTCAAAGCGCATAGAGGCGATCTGTTTTGGATTTGTTGAATGGATGCAGAAACTATTTGGATATCTTAAATTCGTACAGAAGCGTGTTCTCACTACTGCCTCGGGCATTCCTTCCCTCTCCCTCCACCGGAGCTCGGGCTGCTGGGCCTGCTTTTTTATGGCCCTGCTTTATTTGTTTGTGTTCAGCCCATATCGCAACGCTTCCTCTCTCCCTCTCTTTCCATTTGTCCCTCCCTCCCTCTCCCGAGTGGCCGACCTTATCTCTTCCCAGCTCGTCTTACATTTTCCTTAGTTGTTAACTTTGGATGCTGGGGCTGGTGGTTCGAAATGCAGTGCTTGCCAGCTTAACTGTATCTGCTTGTGTTATCCTACCATGAGGTCAACTGTAACAAACTACTTCTGAATTCAAAACCCAACTATAGTTACTAAGTGTAGACAGACTAGCACTAACAGCTGGGTTAGGACGTTATGGCTAAGCACTTAGGATTGTATCAACACTGATGTATTCTATATGAGTTGCGTTCATCCTTACAGCCACATGTATTTTATCAAAGCATTAGCCGATTGATACATCAATACATGCATTTCAAACTTGAAATTGAATGCGCGCAGATAGCTGCATCTCAATAGGCATACAATCTATTATTATACATTTATAAACGGCAGACCCCTTAAGGGCGGTTCTGTTTAGAGACTCGGCTTCTCTTAACCTTTTACCGGTCCGCTCCTTGATTAACACCTTGCTTGCCCCTAAGTGGAAACAGGCAGTGGTTATGCCCATTTTGAAGAAGCCATCTTTGTACACCAGCAAACCTGAGAACTATCGCCGGATATCGCTCCTTCCTTGGCCGGCCAAAGTAGCGGAGACGCATGTTAACATCGCCCTTTCAGACCATCTCACGTGGGCCAACATCTTGGACGCCACGCAGAACGGATTCCGAGCTGGGCACAGCACGGAGACAGCCCTCCTCTTCATGGTGGAACATCTGCGCACTGTGCTTGATGCGGGTCAAACGGCGGCGCTTGTTTTATTAGATCTTAGCGCGGCCTTTGACACCGTCTCGCACAGGATTCTTCTGCAGCGCCTGGAGGAAGCGGGCGTCGTCAGCCCTGCTCTTCAGTGGTTCCGCTCCTTTCTTGCTGACCATTCTTTTTGCGTGGCTGTTCCGCCCCATCAGTCTAAATCTTACCCTCTGGATCTTGGGGTCCCTCAAGGATCCTCGCTGAGCCCCACGTTGTTCAATCTTTACGTGAGGCCGCTGGCTGAGGTCATCAAGCAGTGGGGTATGACCATGGTGTCATACGCTGACGACACTCAGCTGACGCTCAGCTGGAATTCAGGTTTGGATGCCCCAAGATTCCAGAATGGACTTCGGGCGGTTGCCAGCTGGATGACCTCCAACTGTCTCCAGTTGAACGCAAAAAAGACGGAAATCATGATCTTCGGCAAGCAAGCGGAACTCTGGGGCGATATGTGGTGGCCCTCAGAGCTCGGTCCAACTCCTACTCCGGTCTCAGAGATAAAAAATCTTGGGGTGTGGCTAGATCCTACCCTTATCTTCGTCTGCCACACTAAGCGAACTGCTGCTTGCTGCTTTGGCATTCTACGCGGCTTAAGACCTGTGCTAAAATTCTTTGACGCCTCGACCAGGCAGCTTGTGGTGCAGGCGACGATGATTTCTCGGCTCGACTAAGCCAGCTCCCTCTTGGTAGGGATAAATCAGGCCGAAATCACTCGTCTTCAACGCGTGCAAAATGCGGCCGCCAGAGCAGTCGTAGGTCTACCCAGGTTTTGTTCTGCTTCCATTACCTTGCGCTCTCTTCATTGGCTGCCGATTAAGCAGAGGATCCAATTTAAAGTGCTTTGTTTATCCCATAAGATCCTTAAGGGCTCCCCTGCCCAGATTCTTCTGAATATTTTGTCGCCTTATGTCCCAGGCCGCTCACTATGCTCATCGGACTTTGAACTTGCTGTAGTTCCACGGTTCAAGCGTAGTCGTGCTGGCGGTCGCTCATCCCGTGTACGTGCTGCAGCCTTGTGGAACTCCCTTCCTTTGGAGATACGTACCCTTGCTGATCTGTTTTCATTTCGTAGGGCTGCTAAGACCTCCCTATTTCCTTAAATTTGTTTTCCCATTAGTCCGCCCTTTTTAAGCTTGTGTTATGTTGTTACCTTGTCGGGCGCCAGGACGCTCCTTTGCTGGAGCAGCTGTGCGCGTAATAAATGTTCATAACATAACATAACATAACATAACATTTACCAAAAGGGTTGCTCCAGTATTAGATAGAGAGAAAGGTATTACTGACATAAATGCTACAATCTGCTTTATTCATTGATTTTCCGGTGAATTAAGTACAAACATATTCATCCTTCAATGCTACAAACATAGTTTTGTTCATTCAGAAATTGTTTTCTTTGGTGTTTACTGAGCCCTCTAGTGTTGACTGACTGATAAAGAAGATTAACACCCTCTATGGAATTCTGAGATTCACTCATCTAATCTGATAGCATAGAAGGTTAAAATCTGGACTTTAACAACTGTTATGTCCCTGCGAATTCCAGCACTGAGTGGAAATGTAGCATGCTTATGCAGCAGACTTGCGGAGACGCTGTGTCCAGGTATATGTTTCAGTGAAAATGTGTTAACATTCTTTACCACATGTTGCTGGCCATAAATATTTTAATTCAATTCCTATTCACTGTTCATACTTGACGTTTCATAGTTTCTAGACCGTTAATCAGTAACCATTAACTGGAATCACGTGAGTATCTAGAAACAAGCATTTGCAATGCAATAGGTCTCGCATTTGTGAGAGTTTAAGCTATTGGCATTGTAAATGGCAATGCCTTTCATTTATGTTTTCAAAATCAACACATACACAAAAGGCATTGTCATTTACAATGCCAATAGCTCAAACTCTCACAAATGTGAGACCTATTGCATTGCAAATGCTTGTTTATTTCTGGTACCTGGAAACATCAAATGCTGAGCATTGTTATTCATATACAACAAACTCAAATTCTCCACAGTTTGGAAACTTGAAAATATTTAGGTAGCAGCTGGGCTCTCTGAACAAGTCGGAAGCCAGTCGGAATGACCGGTCGGATTCCTTTCCAACTGCCTCCATCAAAATTAGGTGGTCGGAAAGGAATCCAGCTGGCCCATTAGGAGGCAGCCCTAAAGGCTCTGACCAAAGGTCTTCTGGGATGTTTCTCGACCTATATATCTCTTTTGAGGACAAAAATAGTTTTCCAGAATAGTAGTATTTCAACCTTTGTGTGCTCTATCAGTGTTAGTGTAGGCACCAGGACGCCCCTTCGCTGGGGCAGCTGTTGCGCCTAATAAATGTTATTAACATAACATAACATAACATTGACATCATAGCCAAAAAGTCGGGGGACCAGACAGAGATGCATGCTTGCTCATTGTTGCCCAAGCATTAAAAGGTGCTTCCAGAAAATAGAATTAGGGCAGCACATTTTCACTAGTAATTCAAAAGCTGGTGAAACATGCACAAAATAATTCCAACCACAATATACTCAAAAATACACAAAGTAGAAACCTCAACAAAGCACCAGTTTCAGTAGGGCAACCAAGAACATGGCCTTCCGAATGTTGTTTGTAAACACTACCCAAATCGTAACTGATAAAGCAAATGGAAAACATTTTAGAACATGTACATCCATTCGGGTCATTATTAAGAAGGTAGCAAGTTTAGATTACTGATTGGGAAATGTTGTGTTTGATTTGAGCAAATTCTACATTTTGACAACGGCGTGTATGCATTCCTTCAAAGGCAGCAGCAGCTGTTTATGACTTTGGGTCTTATTTACAAAAAGTTTGGAGTGCAGTGCTACGCCAAATTTGGCAACACCACACTCCGACATTTTTGTAAACACAGGGATGTGCTGTACTCACAAGAATAAGGCACACCCCTGTGTTTACCCTAGTGGCAGCTCAAAAAAAGCTGACTTGCCCCAGTGCAGGCCCCCTGCCTCCATGTCGCAAGGGTGCCTGCGTCAATAATGGCAATTTGCTCTTTCTATATGTGCTGAGGAATGCAGCCCCCACAGAAAGAGCAAAAAACGAGAAGAAATCATTAATTTCTCCTCCTATCACAATTCTAAGACCAGGCATTCCCTGGTGTTAGATTCAGCCTTGTAAATCTGGGGCAGTGTCAAAGAGCAACGGGTGTTGCGGTAGAAAGGCCACTGCAACACCCATTGCATGGCCTTTGCCGCAGAAGTCTGCAGGGAAAAGGGCCACATTTACAAAGTGTAGTTAAGCCACTTTAAGTGGTTTATCGCCACCATGTAAGTATGGAAAATGGCGCTACACCACCAGAGCGTAAAAAAAAGTGGCGCTAGAGTGGCGAATGGGGATTGTAAGTATGCCCCTTTGTATTCTTTCTAAAAAAAAGCCACACACCATCCACATACCGTTAATTAAAAAATATTTGATTGGAGCAATTTAAAAAAAAATACATGTAACTGCACATAGAGAACATACCACATGTTTATGAGGATTCACACCATGAAAAACATTTAGCAATTGACAGTTCCAGGCTGTATTATCAGGGTGCCTAGTAATCAGAGATGAATGGATTTTTTCCTTCTCCGTTTTATCACGGTTGGGCAACTAACCTACCTCAATGGTTCTTGATCTTCTAATCAATCCCTGTTGCAGCGGCATAGCGTGGGTCGCCAGCGCCCGGGGCAAGGCAAGTACAGTTCCACCTTAATTTCAAAATTTTGGACCCCTAGGAAAGCCCCTGCACCCTGAAGAATGCCCATAAGAATTTTGCGCCTTTGGGCAACTGCCCGTGTCTCTGCCCACTCTACGCCAATGCTGTCCAGTTACCTTTGCAAGTGTATAGTACGTTGATCAACTTCTAGCAGCATACCATTTTCAGAAGGATCAGTGAGACGATTTAACTGGTGGTAACATAAATTGTGTGAGATCAACTGTAACACATTTTCATCTACTTTTCTAGACAACGTATTTCCCTGACGAATCAGAGAATAGTTTTGCTGGGGAAAATTATCTTTTTGTCACCTACCTTAGAACCAATCGTGATGTTGCTTCCATGCTGTGGATACTTTGTTGGACATCTCATTTCTAACCAATTATAGTATTTTTTTTTCACGGTGTGGATGCTTTATTTGATAACCAATTCCCACAGTAGCACAGCATCGCTTTGGTTGGGTGAATGCTTTGACACCTTCTTTCCCATCAATCACAACATGCCAACCATAGAGTGCAGACTTCTATTGACACACACTTCCCAATGAATCTCAGCATGCTTTCCATGTAGATCAGGCCCTATTTGACTTCCACTTTCTAAACAATCACAACATGGCTACTTTTGGACAGAAGTCTTTTTTCATACCTCATACACATTTAATCCTTAGTGTTCGACATGGACATTTTTGGCTACAATTCCTTAAACATTTTGCCTTCCTCCTAGACCTTTTTCTGGCATGATGTTGCCAACTTAGATGCTTTGGGCACTTTGCCACTGCTGATCAGTGTCAAAGTGCAAGTGCTCCATGTATAAAGTCTTATGGTAAATGGTTGTCCATAATTGGTATGTTTGTCTTACTAGTAAAGTCCCTAGTAAAGTGCACTTTGTGTGCCAAGGCTGGTAATGCAAATGCTACTAGTGGGCCTGCAGCACTAGTTGTGCCACCCACACAAGTAGCCCTGAAAAGAGATCTCAGGCCTGCCACTGCACTGCCTGCACGCACTTGTCATGCCTTACCCTTCCCTTTTTATGCACATCAGACAACCTTGTAGTAGGCTCAAGGTACCACCCCTGGGCAGAGTGCCGTGTACGTGAAAGGTAGGACATGTACTGAGGTGTGTATCATGTCCTGATGGTGAAATACTGCCAAATTAGTTTTTCGCCGTTGCAAGGCCATCTTGCCTATAGGACAGAATGGGGAATGCTGAGTTTAGTGTGCCTGAACTCAGACATCTTTTTGTGAAGATGTGTTTTTTTGTCTAACATATTTTTATTGACATTTAGTAAAACAAACATCATGAGATTCACAATAACCAGAGTGTCAGAGTCAAAGGTTACAATGCACGCTTTCACGAGAGAGAGTAGGACAGAGAACAATGTGCTGAAAAAACAAAATCTCTATTGAGTCATACAGTATCATAACGTTCATCGGCATGGTACATCTCTTCTCCAATATAAGTTTGCACGGCCAATCGTGTCGTGATTGGCGTATACTCCAGTCGTCCAACCGGTAAAGCTCACTCAGGGAGAAATAATATTTTAAACTGTTAACCCAAAAAAACCCTGAAGCCCCTATACCTCCACTATCCCCCTGATAACTAGGAGTGTGGTGGTAGCATTGCGTAGAGTCGTGTAGTGACTAATTGGGCAGTGGTGCAGTACATTAGAATTGGAATAGATGCATATCTCTGATGGACGGAGGACACACCGCTAGTGGCAGACCCCTTGTACGGAAGGCGACTAATGGACCCCATTTATATAAAAAAATATTATAATCGTTGCAGAATGTATCCGCCATTCTCTCCAAACATAGGAGTCTCCAAAGCCTTGAATGCCATAGTGAGATGGAGGGCTCAGACCTCTTTATCCAGGCGGCTGCGATTGTCACTTTCGCCGCATCAATACAGGTCAACATGACTGCTATGTTAGCCTTGGTCTGGTGTTCCAAGGGGGGATCTTGCAGTCCTTGAAGAATGCCGTCCATGGTTGGGCTTTGGATATCCCAGCATGGTTTTGATTTGTGCAAAAAAAAAATACCAAAATGGATGGATGGCGGGACAGTCCCACCTGATATGTTGGAATTCCCCCAGTAACCTACAACCGCGCCAGCATCTGTCGGTGGTATTTGGAGATATTCGTTAAAGTTTGGAGGGGCTAGGTACCAGTCCATTAGGGTTTTTAAGTGTGCTTCTCTGAGTTCTAGGGAGTGACTGAATCTTGCCACATCCGACCAAAGTGCCGACCATTCACTGTAACATCCCCTCCCACATGGACATGTACCGCGGTTGGGCAGAGTGCATGTTGGAGAGCAGATAGTTATAGAGGAAAGAGACCACCCCCCATACAGCCTGCCATTCTAACGTATTTCTCGAATCCCTTTTTCTCCCTCGTAGCGTTGTCCTGTATGTGAGGGATGAGTGCCTAGTGTCTGAGCTGAAGGTAGTGGAAGTGTTCCTCTGGTGGTTGGTGGAACTTCCTTCTGCAACTGTTGAAGGTAAGAATGTCATGATTGTGGAACAGGTGATAAAGCATGAGGCAGCCCCCCTCCCTTCATGCGTTGAAGGGACCATCTTGTAAGGCTGATGGAAAGGCTGGATTATAATGGATTGGAGTGTAAGGGGAGGGGAACGTTATCCATCCCTCATTCCCTGACACCGAGTCCCAGACTTTCAGTATGGTGTATGTGGGGGTGCAAATATATGCATTAGCAGGACGGTGTTTCTTAGGTTTCCAAATTAGATCCGAAATTGTCCTCCCCTCCCCTATCCATATGGAGCCAGTGCTTCCCCTCAGTCACAATTCATAATTGGGCAGCTTTATATTACAACCCACGGTCGGGCAGACCCACCCCCCCTTTTGTTGTGGGATGCCGCAGTATGGAAAAAGATAAGCGGGCCCGTCTTTTCTGCCAGATGAATTGAGTAAGCACCGCTTTAATTTTGGGAAGAAAGGAGGCATCTAGGTCTATAGGTAGGGCCTGAAGCAGGTATAGAAACTTTGGCAGCAGTGACATTCTTAAACGCATGGATACAGCCAAGCCAAGAGATAAATAGTGGCTTCCACCTCTTAAGATCATTTTCAAGTTGGTGGAGGGCCGCCGGAAAATTAGCTTCAAACAGCCCATCCACTCGTGGGGTTAGCTGGATCCCCAAATATTGGAGGGAGCGGCTGGTCCACTGCAGAGGAGATTGAGACTGAAGAGCCTGCGCCTCCTTTTCTGGCATGTTGAGATTAAGGATATAAGATTTGTCTAGGTTGGATTTAAAGCCGGATACCACTTCAAATTTGACTAGTTCTGTTTGCAATGCCAGGAGCAACGAGACAGGTCTGCAAGTGTTAGGAGCACATTATCCGCGAAAAGTGATATTTTGTGGTCATCTCCCCCAAATGGAAATCACTGAATTGACAGATTATTTCGAATTGGTATAGTGAACGGCTCAATGCTTAGTGTGAAGAGTAGGGGTGACAAGTGGCACCCCTGCTGAGTTCCTTTTGCGAGAGAGAAAGGGGCCAACAGCACTTCATTGACCTGTACCCACAAGTGGGGCTGGGAATAGTTGGCTTGCACCATGCAAATTAATTTATCTGCAAAGCCAAAAGAATTGAGGACACGGAAGAGAAAAGCCCAGTCCACTCGATCAAAGGTTTTCTCACCATCTAGCCCCCCAGGACCGCAGGTATCTCTAGTTTGGTGGCTTTCTCAATTAGATGTATCGTACTTCTGATGTTGTTGTGCGTCTGCCGCCCTTGTATGAAGCCAGATTGATCGGGATGGATTAAGTCAGGCATTAGGTCCTGTGTTTGTTTTGCCAGAGTGGTAGAATATAGCTTCGCATCTAGGTTCAGGAGTGCTATGGGACGATAAGAGGCTCATAGCTGTCCCTTTTTCCCAGGCTTAGGGACAACTGTAACCACTGCTTCAGCCATCGATAGGGACACTTCCCCAGATACCACCATATGGTTGAAAAGGAGTGTGAGGTGGGGAAAGTGGCCAGTAGCAAATGTTTTATATAATTGGACTGTGTAGCCATCTGGCCCCGGTGCCTTGTGTAATTTAAGAGCTGCGGTTATAGGGGACGTAAGTTGCTAGTTTGTGGCTTGGGAGATACGAGGGAACCGCAGAGCTCGAAGATAGCCCTCTTGTAAGGTTGTCTCTTTTGGTTCCGTGGTATATAGTTTCTCATAAAAGGAGCAAAAAAAGGTCAGTCTTTGCCTTGTCCGTATGGATCAACACGTTGTTACCCTCCCGCATTCCCCCATATACTCCTTCTTGCGCTTCTCCCGAAGCTGTCACACTATGAGGAAATATAAATTTTTGGTCATGTTATGTTCCCTAGCGCGCACCCCACCGACTCCATGTACCAGCTTAAAGTGCATGTAACTTCCCTCCTGTACCAGCTATGAAGACGCAAATACATTTGCGTCCAACGTTAACTTGTCCTCTTTCAGATCCACCCTGAATGGATTATATAGTCCGTTCCTAAGTATGCTATGCCACCGTCTTTTTGTAGTACACTTTACATGTTTCCCTGCTCTGGCAGAGTAGGCCCTGATTTCTGCCATCGAGCCTCTTTTGGCTTCCTGACTCTGACAGCCTCTGCCCAGGCTACCTCTGTACCCGTGAACTCTGACTTACTTTCAGCGCGGCCCCTCGCGCTCAGCTCAGCCTGCTTTCTGCCAAGACTGACTATAACCTTCGAGTTATCTGTTCCGCACCTCGAGAATGCATTCCTGCCTACTAGCTCCAGTAAACATCCTCTCCAGCTGCAGAGCCAAAGGGCCGACCTGTCTCAATGCAAGTAATGCAAGTAATTCATAGCCTCTGTTACCATGCTTCCATGGAAGGCCCCGTGCCCCACATATTCTCATGTAGACACTTAGGCGCTTATACACGCATCCACAGTTAGCATAGAATAGCTTCTGCCCTAGAGACCTTTCCGCCCAGATAGTATGGTTCCTAAACATCAGATATCAGATACGATAAAAGTACAAGTTGGTCTGACATGCCAGACTTCTGTCTCTTTCCGTCAGTGTAAATGTCAAGTCCCCTGCACCCCGTCAATCACACGTCATGCAGCTGCGCGCGCATCCAAGCTTCCGATTTCTGCTGACACTGCAACAATTCTGTTAGCACCACCCCTTGGTGCCACCCACTTGCGTCACCTATCAGTGACGTTTCTAGCACACACCTCTGATTCACGCCTAGTTTACGCCTCTTGATTACGTACTAGTAACACGTGTATACTGTTATCTTGTCTTCTCTCAGCTGTTACGCCTCTTACATTACTTCTTATGGTATAAATCAAGTATATAAGCTATGTAATGTCAATAAAGTTGGCTCTATCCCTTCTGACACCCCTGTGGTGGTCAGAACATGATATCCTGGTCTTGACCATTCCTTTATGAGGAATAAAACCCTTAGAAACTCTAACACCACGGACTCTGTCTTTTTTCATTCCGATTGAGTTGCTATTGATTAAGTACTTACCTGCATAGAAATTAAGAGAGTAAATTAATTATTTACGTCATTTTGGCGCCCGAATAGGGACCCCTCCCCCACCTCACGCGCCGGTTGGCGCATTGCAAGCTCTGTCCCCTGCCGTCAGTTAGACGGAGCCTACGCGTACCGGCAGGATTTCCTGCATCTCCCTCTGACCCAAGGAGGTAACGAAGACTGCGATCAGTGCCCAGACGAGGCGGTGAGGAGTGCGGAGGATCCCGACCAGAGCCTAGCCGAAAGAAGCAAGGTCCGAGGTGTCAAGAGGCCCACCAGGTTTCCGAAGTTTTCCGAAGGTTTCCGAAGCTTTCCGAAGTTTTCCGAAGTACCGAGTCGAGTCCAGTCGAGTTTTCCGAGGCCTTCTGTTTCCGTGCTTCCCGGTGAGTACCATTGCTGGGTCGTATCTAGACGGGTTTGGGTACGCAAGTCCGGTCTGCACTGTTTTTAGGCAGTGTATCTGTACTGTTTAGCAGTATATCTAGTATTCCGAATTTCTGCACTGTTACATCAGTGTATCTGTACTGTTGAGCAGTACATCCAGTATAGGGGGGTAGTCATCTATGTTTTAAATGTCTTCTTATGTGATTAATGTCGTGGTTTGAATGTGACCGTTTAATGTGCATTATTGTGTTTCTTGTATCAACTAGCTGTAACTCGTATTAAATAGTAAGGATTGAGCATTCAGTAATAAGTAAGCAAAATGCCGTTTTTCAACAAGTTAAAGCAGATAGGAACCAGGAAAGGGATACTGGAGGAAGAAATTCCTATTCCCCCTAGGGACACTCCAGGTAACTTTATGTACCACAAGCATGGCATAGATGCCATATTATATCTAGATTTATGGGCCGATTACACCAAACACCTAGACGAAAGACACAGATGGCCTGTTACTGGAACATGGGATGCCGAGTGCATCATGAAGGTAGAAGAAGCATTATGGAAAAAGAAAGCTAGACAATCCCAGAAAGACGCCATAGAATTCTGGCGTAAGGAATCACATAAGCGTGCTGAGAAAGCACTCCGTAGAGAGGACAGACTTAAAGAATCAGAAAAAGCCCAAGAAAATGAATTAGTTATTGAAGGGATACGAGTAAAGACAGAACAAATAGACCGCGCCCGAAACAATCTTGTAAACGGAATGTATCTCGCGGCCGAGGGCACATCTGAAGGCCTATCAGAATTACCGAAAAATTTACCGCCACCATTAGTTCCAACTAAAGTAATGCATAAAACTACTAAAGACATATTCTTAAATTCATATTTAGAGGATGTAGCACCAGCTTACGCCAATCTGCCTGTTCGTGCCCTGCCTACTGACAGGGATGGGGGTGGCACTACGCCCCCAGATCATGTTCCGCCAGTACCGCGACAGACCTCCCCTGTTCCGCCAGCTCCGCCACTTCCCGCACTCAAGATTGACCTACCGAAACAGGTCCTACCTGATCCTACTAAACGACAAATTCAAGTTCAGATACAGACTCCGCGGAGAGATAATGCCCAAGCATCCGCCTCAGGAGGTGCGACTGCGGGTCCTCAGACCCCGCCATTAACACACAGATTCAATTTAAGGGACACGCAGAATCCGTTCGCGTTCCAGTCTCCCCGTCTTGACGCATTAAAGGAAAACATGTCAGTTTGCAGATATGATCCAGTACCCGGAAATAACGATCTAATGATATTGGCATCACTACGATTAAGATCTGCCACTGATATCTTGCTATGCTATGTAGGAATGAAGGAGCGTCTCGATAGAATATACGAGTTTATACAGACAGGGAAAGACCCTGACAGTATCAAGGATGCCATGGATAAACAGAAAGTTGACATTCAAGCACAGATATTACGATTTTTCATAAATTGTCTAATAAGAGAACGAGACAGGCCCGGGACAGATCAAAGTGAATTAGATGGACTAACAAAGTGGGGTCAAAATATAGCCGAAGGAAAACATGACAAGGGGGCTTGCATAGCCAGTATGTACCAGAAAATTAGAAGGGCAGTGATAACGGCACATCAGAAAGGGAATGATAAAGCTTCCTCCGAGGAGGAAGAAGAACTTACAGAACAAGGAAGGACTACAGATACTATAGCGTATGTAGGTAAGGGAAACTACCTTAGGAAAGGCATCCGTCCGGAAAACAAGAGAGTTTTTCTCTCTGCTTTAACAAACCCGAATTCTTCTGAACATCAGTTCCAGGAAACTGATAAAAGGCTTCGAGACCGAATGGGGTACCATGTACTCAATTCTATGGATGAACAGGAACTAGCCCGGTCAGCCGTGTTATGGGCCGAAAACACAGACATATATAATGACGATACGTTAGCACAGACATTCTTGAACCTTTCCCCAGACGAGCAGAAATTAGCAGGTGTATACATGATTCAGCACCTCCTTATCAAGTTCAGAAACAACCATTCCGATCCAGGTCCCTTACACGAAACATTAGAAGCACTACTCATGGATAGATGGAGAGGTTTCAGTACCAAGTTAATACAAATAATTATAGAACAACGACGTAAATATAACACCTTTATAAGTTCTGAATATGTTCCCGCCCCGCCTCCAGAAAGAAAAACGTATCACATGCAATGCCTGAGTGGCATTGAAAGTCAGAACCCCTTACGAGAAGTACACCCAGTTATGGGTGCGGATCAAGTTTTGAAGCGTGTGTATGTCCACACACCACTGACTAAGTTAGAACTGTTAGAAATGAAGAAATTAGTCCCGTGTCATGATAAAGACCCTGCAGGTTTTCACAGAGAGCTTAAAGACATGTTACTCATGGGGGATTATACGTATGATGATATCATGAAAATGTTAAAAGTACTATTGCCCACGGGCATTTACGAGAAATTAAAGGAAAAAGATTGGGAGGTAGGGGAGGCAAAGATAGCATGGGCGGAAATAGAAGACGAAGAAAGCAAACGAATCCCAGGGGTAGGCCTTGGGGATAGGACTAAAGCACTACCCGGATTAATAGTACAGGTTTTGCCAAGATTATTGACAACTAGAAAGGAAGATTGGGACGCAATCTCGTCCTGTAAACAGAAACAAGATGAAGATACTAGCGACTTCTATTCAAGATTCGAGAAATGTTTCATTATAAATAGTGGCCTACAACCAAGCAGCGAGTCATATCCACACCTTTTTGTATCAAAATGAGTAGAGAATTCCCTACCATTAGTTAAAAATAGAGTGTACAAAGTTGAAAGTACTTGGCAGGCAAATACGCCATCCCAGATGTTACAAATGTTACAATATCATCAGAACAGAATTAGGGAAGAACAAGATCAGGAACAGAAGCGTATGAAGGACACAAAAATGAAAATGTTGGTAGCTCAGACGGTCCCAGCCGACGGTCAGAGAAAAGGTGGGGCCCAGACCAATCACTCTACAGCTCCCGTTAAAGGGACATGTAATTACTGCAAGCAGCCAGGTCACTATGTACATGAATGCCCAGTCCTGAAACACAACATCTCAACAGGTAAAACTAAAGAAAGACCGCATCCGCCTAGACAAGATCAGGTCCAGCAACAGACCTCACAAAATGTACAGCCAATGCAGAACACACAGCCTATGCATGCTCCATCCCACACAGCGCAGACAGTAGCAGTACCGCAGCCACAGCCCATTGCCGCGACTCAGCAAGTTTCACAACAGATGTACCAGTATGCCCAATCTGCATATCCAGATTACCCCCGATACACATGAAACAGCCTAGAGAGGGAAGGTGGTTTGCCTCTTATTGAAATTCCTGTAGATCAAGAAGGTCCTTATGTACACAGTCACGTATTGGGAAAAGACAGAAAGTTTTTAATTGATACAGGGGCAAGTCGCACTACAATCAGTCACAATGAAGTCCCAGGGGCACCCCTCTCAGGCTCACAGAATGTTTCCCTTGGTTTTTCAGGACAGCCTATTGTAAATGAAGTATCGGAACCAGTACCATTAGCTGTGGGTCCATTATCCCGAGTTACAGACTTGTTACTTACGAAATCATGCCCAGAAAATCTGTTAGGAATTAAAACACTGAAGGCTCTAGGAGCTATAATATGCTGTTCCCCGGAGGGAGTTAGACTCTTTCTACGGGATTTCAAGGGTCATTATGTTTTAAGAGAATTTGATGTCAGATTGAAAAATGTACCAGATCACTTATGGGCAAAAGGCCCAGCTGATGTAGGTTGTATGCATATCACTCCATATCGTGTTACACTCAAGACAGGAGTTGTTCTACCCAGAATCAGACAATACAAGTTACCACCCGATGCTGTAGTGGCTTTACTGAAAATCATTGAAGAGCTTATTGCCCAGGGAGTGGTCGTAGAGACCGACTCCAATATCTGTAATTCACCCATCATTCCAATTCTTAAACGTACAGACCCCAATGCACCGCCAGTATATCGGCTGGTGATTGATCTTCGAGAACTGAACAAGTGCATCGTACCGCAGTTCCCTGTGGTCCCCGATATCTCTTCCCTATTGACTGCTATTGATTCAGAAGCAACGTTCTTTACTGTAATTGACCTCAAGAACGCTTTCTTCAGTGTACCTATTGATCCGGAGAGCCAATATCTCTTCGGATTCAGTTTAAATGGACGAAGTTTCAAATTTTCCCGCGCACCTCAAGGATTCACAGAAAGCCCCAGCATCTATAGTCAAGCACTGAAAAGACAACTAGATTGTGTTCAAATGCCAGTTAACACCGCTTTACTGCAATACGTCGATGATCTACTGATCACCGCACGAAGTGAGCCCGAATGTGAACAAGCATCATTGACAGTTTTACATTTCCTGGCCGACAAGGGACACAAGGTGTCTCCTTCGAAGCTACAATTCTGTGTTCAGCAAGTTGTGTACTTGGGTCACTTGCTGTCCAAAGTGGGGAGACAGCTCACTCCCGATCGCATTCAGTTAATTGTAAATATGCCACGACCCCAGACACAAAAGGAAGTGCGGGCCTTTATAGGCCTCACCTCGTACTGCAGACAATGGATTCCTCAATATGCATTTCTAGCTAAACCACTCATCCAGTTAACGACGCAGGAGGCAGCAACTTCGCCTGCCCTCCCTTGGACTCAGGAACACACACAAGCCTTTGAGGAATTAAAGAAAGCATTATGCCAAGCACCAGTTTTAGCGACACCATGTTACAGCAAACCGTTTACACTTTTTGTTACAGAACGTGACTGTACAGCATTGTCTGTCCTCACTCAAGATCAAGCAGGTTCACATAAGCCTTGCGCTTATTTTTCAAGTACATTGGACTCAGTAGCCCAGGCACTCCCTGCGTGCTTAAAGTCAGTAGCAGCAACAGCGTTAGCAATCAGACAGAGCGATTCAATTGTTCTAGGTCATCAGTTAACAGTACAAGTTCCACATTCTGTAGAGGTTCTTTTAAACAGAACCCAAACTCAACACTTGACTATAGCACGACTGACAGGTTATGAATTGACATTATTCCAGCCACACATAGAAATCAGACGTTGCAGTATCTTGAACCCAGCAACACTGTTACCTACAGTTATGACAGATCCAGTTCCGCATGATTGCATAGAGATCATTAATACAGTAACAAAGCCCCGACGAGATTTAACAGATGTTCCATTGACAAATCCAGACCTGACACTTTATGTGGACGGTTCATGCATGAGAACAAGTACAGGAGAGTTAGTGGCCGCGTATGCCGTGACCACTGAAACTGAAGTTAAAGAAACACATCGTATTGATACACTGTCTGCTCAAGCGGCAGAGCTCATCGCTCTGACCCGAGCCTGTATTCTAGCCAAGAACAGAAATGTCAACATATACACTGATTCCCGTTATGCGTTCGGAGTCGTACACGACTTCGGCATGCTCTGGCAAGAACGAGGTTTTCTGACCTCTCATGGTGCCAAAATCCAACACGGTCCTCTCATTCAAGCACTGTTAGAAGCAATACATCTGCCTTCAGCCATATCCGTCATGAAGTGTAAAGCACATACTAAAGTCACAGATTCTGTTTCCCAGGGTAACGACCTGGCAGACCAGACAGCAAAACATACAGCACTGACCCACACTCAGATAACTGATACGACAATGACAACAGATCCGACAAACTGTATGACAGTCAGGGATCCCACACTAGATGTTATCGACATTCAGACACATGCTACTCCAGAAGAAATAAAGAAATGGATCGAACTAGGAGGGATCCAGACAGATCAAGGTTGGATGACGAAGGGAAAATCTACATGGTTTCTCCCTGACTCTATGGTTCAAGTTATGATAAATACAGCACATAGTCCTGCACATCTAGGAGAGAAAGCGATGTTAGACAGTTTACAAAATCTCTGGAACAATAAACACTTACGAGCAGCAGCAAAACAGAAAGTGCGTACTTGCATGATCTGTTGTCAGTTCAATCCAGGAAAAAGCGTCCCTGTAGAGCAAGGTGGATTTCATCCTCCCGATCACCCTTTTGAAGTCCTCCAGATGGATTATATCCAGATGGACCGTTGTCGAGGATTTAAATATGTTCTCGTAATTGTCTGTGCTCTGTCCCGCTGGACCGAAGCATACCCAGTCCCAGATTACACTGCTCCGACCACTGCCAAGCAGCTGGTTCGTGAATTTTTCCCACGATACGGCCTGCCTCGTGTCGTGTACTCAGATAACGGTCAGCCATTCTCATCTGCATTAATGAAAGAAGTTTCCTTATTACTGGGATACCAGTGGAAGTTCCATTGTGTCCGACATCCCGAAGCAGCAGGCCTTGTAGAAAGGCATAACCAGACACTAAAGATCCGCCTTGCCAAAATATGTCAGGAGAAAGGGGTCGACTGGATAGTCGCCCTGCCAGTGGCACTATTCTACATGAGGATGGTCGCCCATTCGAGATCAGGGCTATCCCCGTACGAGGTGGTCTTTGGCAGACCACCGAATATGTGGGGGACACCCATTCCGAAAAAGATTACTGATGTTGATTGTAACATGTTGACAGATTACCTTGCCTCCTTGATGTCTGCACTCCAATCATGTCGTTCACAGGTTGCCGCAGCCTTCCCTGACAACACTGATGTAAAGCCACACGACGTCCGTCCTGGCGACCTTGTGTTCGTCCGCAACTTCGACAGAAAGAGTCCGCTGGAGCCCCGCTGGAAGTCCCCGAAGACCGTTCTTCTAACAACCAGGACGGCCGTGAAAATAGAAGGAAGAAAGGGGTGGGTTCACACGAGTCATATAAAAAAATTCTCTGGACTGAAACCTGATCGAGACTCGTCCACCCCCACCAAAGACTGTGCCGAACAAAAAGACTTTACAGAATCTGAACGAGAAAAGACTCCTCAAGAAAGTTATCGCATGAAATTACGATCTAGCAAGTCAGACAGTTTAATTGTTTAAGTCCTCCCCTAGGTGAATCGGTTAAATAGTCTCTGACATGTATCCCCTAGATCGAGATAGAGAGAGAGAGAGAGAGGCCAAGAAACGTACATATTGTAAATCACTTCGTAGTCACTGTATAGTGACACTATTAATCATGTTTATTCTTAGTATTCTAATTATTGTTGTCAGCATCGTATTACCCATCTATTATCCTATTTTCAAACGTGAACATTCTGCCTATAATGTATCTGCTGAACACACTTTTAGTGAGTTACCTCCACACGAGCTTTCCTACAGACTTGCGCTGCGCAACAATACATTCATTAGTATGCTACATCATTCTCATCAAACTAACAATGCTACAAATTGCTGGATATGTGGCCGACTCCCTCCCTACCAGAATTACAAGGGAGCCCTGCCCCTCTTTCCGTATCCGTTCACTCACAATGGCTCCTGCGGAGCATGGTTTAAAATAATTAATTCCTTAGATCCTGACATTGCTGTTTTCGATGGGGGCTGGGTTTGGGGAAATCTGAACTTAGTCCTGCTCGACGTCTGTTACCCAGATAAGGAGGGACTCCCCACTAGAATAGGAACTGATCTAGAAAATGAAGTATATGGATTAGGTAATTATACAATTAGCCTTATGATTCTTACTGTCAAGTCCGAAGCCACACCAGTTTTACCCATTATGTCAGTATTGCCAGTCACTGGTGAATTATGTATCAAGAAGAAAGGTTCAGTACACTTAGGTCATAGTAAATGCACTACTGTGGTCGAATTCAGTGATCATGGAAAATCGTCCTTTAAAGCTATCAGTCATTCTTACTTTGTTTGTGGTCATACCGCATACATACGTCTACCTCCAGATTGGGATGGTACCTGTTACATTGCATTCCTTCTGCCACCTGTTTTTCTAGCTCCTCCTGATTACCACAGAAATACCAATCTAGTAAAGAATAGACACAGAAGAGATATCCCACTTGTCGACTACACAGAAACGGCATGGGAACAGTACACCAACTTTAATAAAGGATTCTTTTTCTTTTTAGGACCTGTTCAGAATAGTAAATTAATACGCAGATTAACTAGAACACTTGAAGCAGTAGTGAATGAAACTGCCTCCGCCTTAGGTAACTTAACAGAAGAGCAGTCCGCCATGCGGGTTGTTGTCCTTCAGAATCGTCTTGTTATTGACGTCATCTTGGCAGATAGAGGTGGAGCCTGTAAGGTCATCGGGTCAAGTTGCTGTGTTTTCATACCACAAAACGCACCATCTGTATATCAAGCTATCACCCGTCTCCATAAAATTGCAAATCAGATACATCAGAATCCAGGCACCTGGACTTGGTCCGGTTGGTTCTGGACAACGTTAACAGCTTGGGGATGGAAGATCCTATCCTTCCTAGGCATTGGCCTAGTCCTAGTATTCAGTTGCTGCCTGTGCCTGCAGTGTGGGCCAGCGATTTGTGGACTGTGTGCCACGTCATGTATTGAACACTCCAGTTTTCTCTCAAAACGTAAACGAAAGAAAGAAGAACAAATGATGTTGCAAGAACAAACTGATCGATTCATGAGGATCGATATTTCATGAAGGGTCCGTAGGGAACAAGGAGGGAATGAGGAAATATAAATTTTTGGTCATGTTATGTTCCCTAGCGCGCACCCCACTGACTCCATGTACCAGCTTAAAGTGCATGTAACTTCCCTCCTGTACCAGCTATGAAGACGCAAATACATTTGCGTCCAACGTTAACTTGTCCTCTTTCAGATCCACCCTGAATGGATTATATAGTCCGTTCCTAAGTATGCTATGCCACCGTCTTTTTGTAGTACACTTTACATGTTTCCCTGCTCTGGCAGAGTAGGCCCTGATTTCTGCCATCGAGCCTCTTTTGGCTTCCTGACTCTGACAGCCTCTGCCCAGGCTACCTCTGTACCCGTGAACTCTGACTTACTTTCAGCGCGGCCCCTCGCGCTCAGCTCAGCCTGCTTTCTGCCAAGACTGACTATAACCTTCGAGTTATCTGTTCCGCACCTCGAGAATGCATTCCTGCCTACTAGCTCCAGTAAACATCCTCTCCAGCTGCAGAGCCAAAGGGCCGACCTGTCTCAATGCAAGTAATGCAAGTAATTCATAGCCTCTGTTACCATGCTTCCATGGAAGGCCCCGTGCCCCACATATTCTCATGTAGACACTTAGGCGCTTATACACGCATCCACAGTTAGCATAGAATAGCTTCTGCCCTAGAGACCTTTCCGCCCAGATAGTATGGTTCCTAAACATCAGATATCAGATACGATAAAAGTACAAGTTGGTCTGACATGCCAGACTTCTGTCTCTTTCCGTCAGTGTAAATGTCAAGTCCCCTGCACCCCGTCAATCACACGTCATGCAGCTGCGCGCGCATCCAAGCTTCCGATTTCTGCTGACACTGCAACAATTCTGTTAGCACCACCCCTTGGTGCCACCCACTTGCGTCACCTATCAGTGACGTTTCTAGCACACACCTCTGATTCACGCCTAGTTTACGCCTCTTGATTACGTACTAGTAACACGTGTATACTGTTATCTTGTCTTCTCTCAGCTGTTACGCCTCTTACATTACTTCTTATGGTATAAATCAAGTATATAAGCTATGTAATGTCAATAAAGTTGGCTCTATCCCTTCTGACACCCCTGTGGTGGTCAGAACATGATATCCTGGTCTTGACCATTCCTTTATGAGGAATAAAACCCTTAGAAACTCTAACACCACGGACTCTGTCTTTTTTCATTCCGATTGAGTTGCTATTGATTAAGTACTTACCTGCATAGAAATTAAGAGAGTAAATTAATTATTTACGTCAACTAGATACCTACCTATTTTGTTCGCTTGTGGGAAAGAAACATGGCGTAATTTTATGAGGATATATTCTGCCCTGTTGTTGTAAAATCCCTTTCAGTTTGCCACGTAGGGCTGTAAGGGGGCGCAAAGTTACCTTGGACAGTTTGTTCTTGTGTGCTTATTCCGCCTGTTCAAGCTCCTTCTCTAAACTCTCCCGCTTCCATGCCTGCTGCTTATTCAAGGTGGAGTTGAGCTCAGTACATTTCCCCTGTAGGACTGCCTTAACCCCTCCCATGCTGGTGACGAACCCCAGCCGTCACGCCCCGCGGTGGGCGTGTGCTGATGACGGCTGGGGTTCGTCACGGCCCGCCCTGTTCTTTTGTTTACTGCACAGCTGTAAAATCGCGGCCGCAGCGAAAGGGTAAAAGGCATTCCACTTGTTACCCGGGGAGGTGTCTTCAGGTCTGTTAGCTGCAAAATACCCCGTAATAGCTTCCTGCACTTCTGTACGGAGCACCTTGTCCCGTGTGAGTGAGACTGGGAATTACCATTTGGGCATCGTAGCAGGGCCACCCCCTGCAAGCAAATTGCTAAGGAACAGTGGTCCAAGACGAAGAGGGGAAATATCTTAGCCTCACTGAGCGCGCCTAGTAACCTTTGACTGATAAGATATATTGTCCAATCGTGAATAAGTGTGGTGGACATGAGAGTGAAAAGTGTAGTCTTTAGTCTGTGGAAATAGGGTGGCACCAGGCATCTCGTAGGCCTAGGTCATGAAATCTCTGCTTTATATCTGCATTGAAGGAGCCTGTGTCAGATCTGTGTGTGTGGGTGCTATCTAAGTCTGAGTGCCACATGAGGTGGAAGTCCCCCATCAAAATCATTGGCCCTTCCACAAAGAGATCCATTTTATCTAGCAGAGTGTGGAGAAAGCTCGTTTGGCCTGTGTTAGGTGCGTACGTAACAATAAAGGTGCATAGCGTGCCCCTCAGAGTACCTTTAACCAAGACCATTCTGCCCTCTTCTTAGAGGCTGGAATTTTGTGGAGGAGTGGAATAGGAGCGCTACTCCCTGTGCTTAGTGAGAGCTGAGGACCCGTAAATAAGGGGATATGGTCTGTGTTTAAGCCTCAACTCATCAGATCTCTGGAGGTGGGTCTCCTGGAGTGCCACTTCGTTGAAGTGGTGGTCCGTGAGGTATTTCCATACTTTTTGCCTCTTTTACAGGGAATTAAGGCCCTTGACATTCCACGAGGCCATCGTAATCACCATCTTGTCAATTGGGACTCTCCTCTAGTTCCACCCCGTGCCCTCTCCACAGAAAGCATGGGGCCTGAACTCCCTGCACTTCCCTCATTAGATTTGCACCTGCCCTATTACTCGTACGTCCAGTGGTTGTGTTATGCCACCACCACATCCCCCCTCTCATCAATGTAAAAGAAAAAAGGAAGACAAAAACAAACAGTTCCAAACAATACCAACTAGAACTCATGTTGAACGGAAGATGGCACCCCAACCGTAGTTGAAGTCTCCCACTCAGTGTGGTTGGCGGATGGCGTGACCAGTAGTCCCATCCGCGCCCATCTTGGGGGCTGTAATTCAGTGCAGTTTGCCATTAGCCTCGGACTCAGTTTGTGCATGGTGGCCAAATGCCCACAACCCGGAGTCCTTCAGTAGGCTTGAGCTGGAAGCGCCCCCCCCCCCAGGGCAACCATTGTCTTTCCCAGGCTTAAGGTCCCACTGCGTGGTTTGACTAAACACAAGGTGGCAAGAGGCTCAATATAGTTCTCATTTGTGATTTCCTCTCGAGGACCTGGACCGATCCGCCGAAGAGGAGCCATCTCGGCTCGCGCCTTGCAAAGTGCCAGCAGAGGATTTAGGATCAGTGGTCGGCAGACCCAGCATATCAAGACCCTCCTTCAGGTCGGTGAAGTGAAGCTGTTTGTTGTGTAATTTGAAGCTCAGACTAAAGGGATAAGTCCAACGATATCTAATTTTGTCTTCTCTGTGCTTGGATGTGATTGGTCGGAACTGCTGTCGCCCCATCAACGTTGCAGTAGCCACGTCTTGGTAGATGCTACATTTGTGGCTTGGAAGGAGATCAAGTCCTTCTTTCTGGCGGCTGCAAGGACGGCCTCTTTCACCTTTATAGGAGTGAAGTTTCGCAAGTACGTCTATCGTACATTTAAGGTCCCCGTTGCCATTCGTCCAAGCCTGTGCAGCTGCTCCAGCTTGATTTTAAGGACCTGTTGGGAGAATGAATTCTGCAAAGAGGCCCTCCAAGAAGGCTTCTAAGTCTGGTCCTTCCCGACCCTCCTCTAGTTCGCAGACCCGTAGGTTATCTCTTCGCGCCCTGTTCTCAAGGTCCTCCGTCTTCAGTTGGGTTTGGTGTAGTTGATCTTGGAGGGCGACGATCGTGTCTTGCACGCTCAGGTACGTCTGTCCGTCTCCTGGGTCTGTTCCTCTAGCTCCACCACCCTGATCCCCACAGAGTCCAAAGTACATTGAAGGGAGGACATTCGGTCATTGAGGTCGCTTTTCAACTGATCGATGGAGCCCTTAATGTCCTGGCTCAGTTCCTTCTGGAGCTCCTCCTTGAAATCCCGCAGTGAGGCCTTGAGGTCATCTTTTCTAAAGGCCATGTTGTCTGCATTTTCTGTTGAATGGGGTTTATCTGCTGGAACGAAGAGACGGGAGACCTTAGTTGCGGCTTTGGGCACTGTTTTCTTTGGAGGCATAGAGGCGAGCCACCTGCACTCACGCTGTTGTTGCCTCAATATTCTGCTGCTGCTGCGCTGTAGAACCCCTTAGGCTGTCTCTAAATAATATCGGTGACTCGTGGCGTATTACCTCTGCCTCTTCGTTACGCACCCAGGTAGTCAGTCGCTTCCAGAGACATTACCGTCCTCCACCTTCGCAGGTAGCTGCCCCCAGGACTATCGCCATCCAGGCCTCGTTGTGTAGCCTCTGTACTCTTCTCCGTTAAGGCCCCTGTCGAAGGAGTGATCACCGCCTCGGTTCCTCTTGTGGTGCCGCCCAGTTTCTATATAAGAGGGTGCCCGCTACATCCAGCCCAGCTGAGGTGTGCTCTACAGACCCCAGGGAGAGCGGAGGGGTTTCCATCAGTACTTCAGCACGGCGTTTGGACTCAGGGAAACTGCCCATGTGACTCTCAGTGTTTGCTATGGGAGAGGCCTAGTGTGCTGTTGGTGTAGAGCGGGAATATCGACGGCAAAATATCGTGTTACATAAATATCCCCGCAGAAATATCGACAAGAAGAAATATCGACAACAAAAATATAGTTTGACCAGAATATCGACTGACAGGTAAGTAATATCGATAACAATAATATAGTTGTAATAAATATCGTTTACAAAAATATAGTTTACAAAAATATCGATTTTTTAATATGTATAAGTATTTTAGTGTTTTTAATGAGTATTGTTTGTCAATTAATTATATGTTGTAGCATTTTATTAGTTATTGATATATTTTATGTTGAATTTTGTGTTATTAGTTCCGTAACGGATTGTGGGTTTATAGGGGAATAGGGTGGGAAGTAATTTAAATATATTAAATTAATTGAATAATTAATGTGTTAATTTAATGTAAATTGTTTAATAATTATTTGTTAATTATTTCAATTAGTTAATTATTAATTAATCATGTTACTCATGTTAATTGTTTAATTAATTTTAGGTGTGTGTAGTGGACTTTATAAGTGAAAATGTTGTGAAGTAATTACATTTTTATTGAATAATTATTAAATAAATTATAAATTAATTAAAATTAAATAATTATTAATTGTAAAAGAGTAAATAACTTTAAGTTTGTGTTGTGGTGTTTATAAGTGTATATGGTGTGAAAGCTGTCAATTAAGTAATTAATTAATTAATTTAAAAATAAATTATTAATCATTAATTAATTAGTAAATATTAAATGTAATTGAGTAATTAATTTTAGGTGTGTCGGTGTTTAATAATAATATATTTAAATGTATATATTAAATATGTTTATAATCTAAATTAAATTTTATACTAAATTTGATAGATGTTTTTTTTTTGTTGAGTTCCAGCGCTTTCCCTACTGTTGTACCCTGTGGAGTGGGAATAGTAATTTTTATGCCTACGCTATCCAGCACTTTCCCTACTGTTGCACCCTTTGGAGTGGGAATAGTAATTTTTACCCCTACGCTATTCAACGCTTTCCCTACAGTTGTACCCTTTGGAGTGGGAATAGTAATTTTTACCCCTACGCTATCCAGCGCTTTCCCTACTGTTGCACTCACTGGAGTGGGAATAGTAATTTTTACCCCTACGCTATCCAGCGCTTTCCCTACTGTTGCACTCACTGGAGTGGGAATAGTAATTTTAACCCCTTCGCTATCAAATGTTTTTACTATTAATGTTTTCATATTTGTATTAAATATATGTATTATTAATGTTATATACTTTTATGTGTTAAATATATGTATATGTACACATTTATTCAGTTTATATTGATTACATTTAGTTAATTTTTTATAAATATTAAAAATATAAAAGTAATGTAATATATTATAATAATTATTAAAGTCGATATTTATTACATCTATATTTATTACATCTATATTTTTGAGTCGATATTTATGTACTTACCTGTTTAGGTATAGGGAGTCGATATTTTTGTAATCGATATTTATACATCTATATTTTTGTAAACTATTTTTTTGTTAACGATATTTAAACATGGAACCATGATGTTTGTCCACCATCTTAAGGTCAGGCATCGGTTTTCATGCTCTCTCCGGTCCACCTGACGTTTGTTGCTCCTCTGGGGCAGGCACCCTCACTATTGTCCCTTGCTGCGTATGTGACAGATATATCTGAGCTATTCAGGCATTGATGACTCAAGTGCTCTCAACGTGGAGAAGTGTGGCTCAATGGTGAGAGCGGCAGACCCTGATGCAGAGGTCTGGCCCGGAACCAGGGTTCAATTCCCCGCCTCGGCGAGTCTTGGGCTCAAAAATTCCACGGACCTGATAATTCTCTCCTCAGTGCCTATTTCAATCATGGGTTCCCCTCTGCAACTCAGCAGCTTGCTTAATCTCCACATCGGCCCCCACAACGCTAAGGATGCCTGGCCTCCACCTTGGGGGTGCCCAGGAGTGGACGCCTCACAGGGAAAGCCAGGATGGGTTCCACAGCGGTATTCGTACAAGCGCCTTGAGACCCTTACGGGTGAGTAGTGCGCTATACAAGTATCAATTTACAATTTACATTTAACGTACCTCCAGTGGATCTCCGCAGCACGATATCCTCCGGTGCACCTCGTGTTTCAGGCAGTCACTACGCTGATTCCCCCCATATTGCGGGGTGCCCCGGGGAAGCAATCAAACTCAGTACGACTAACAGCACCTTTATCGCCATAGGGGGTGGGATACAATCTCGTGGATCCCTTTGTTGTGTCACAAAATGGTGCAGGCCGGCTTCGAAGGCTCCAGTGAGCTCAAGGGTGCTTTGTCTCCTCCCCAAAGTGACTCCGACTCTGCACCTGATGTAAGCACTCAGGAAAAGCGCCCAAGGCTGAACCCGCACTGTAGCCTGGATGGGTGCCGATCTCGCTGAGCGCTACAGTAGGTTTCAAAATGGCGGTCACCAGTGCGGGCAAGCTCCCGAGTACTTCGTCTTCACATCAGCTCTGCTACACTGCCGACACTTGACACTTGGGATCCACTGAGGGGATCCCCGTATTCCCTAGGGAGTGAGTCTTCATTCACCACCTATGGAGTTGGCTCTGGTTTCCAGATACAGCTAATTTGGCCGGAGACACTGGCTTGGACCGAGAGCCGATACGGATTACCTCCGTTTGGCCACCTTGCCCGGCCATGCCCACGTGAAGATTGTTTTTGAACTGTGTGTTTAGAAACCGCGCTTTTAGAAGTGGCTAGGTTCTTGCCCTAACCATCCTGCGTGCCTCTGCTTGGTTGTGTAGTGACTGTCTGGGTTTGGATGTGACAGGGTCTGGGAAGTGTCCGGACCCCAGGGAGGAGTAGGTGAGACAGCAACAGACTGGCCTGCATTTGATGTGGAAGAGGAGTAGCCCCCTGGATGTGAAGAGGGCAGTGTTGCTGCCACAAAAGAATGGCTCCACCTCCTGCGGAGCGTCTGGGGCCCAGACCCTCACTATGAAAGGAAGAGGTTGTGCACTGGCAGGACGACACCCAGGTCTGGTTTGAACCGGGCTCAGAGCCCCCTGAACATAAAGACTTCAAAGGCATTTAGGGGTTTAAATGTGAGAGCTGAAACCCCTGAACTCAAGACTGAACTCAAGACTGAAAACGGATTGAAACTATTTTGTGATCAAGAGGAGCCTCTGCCAAAGAAGAACAGCTGAAGAGAAGGACTGCCCTTGCTGTGTGTTCTGGGGCTGGCCTGCAGTTTTTTGATTTGACTAAGGAAAGGACAAGGGACTTTTCTGCGTGCTGTGTCCCCCTGCTTGAAAGGACTTTGCTGTGTGAGGTGTCCTAAAGTAACTGGTCTCCAAGGGCCCGAGGAGAGCTGGTCCCCTGTTGTGGAAACTCAGGAACATCAAAGTAAAAAGGATTACGCTTCAACCACAAACAAAATAATCAAACACGTTGATTGAAAGTTCACATATTTGATAAACTATATTCCTGCTCAATCACCACTCCAGAAATAGACTTTTCAAAGATTGATTATGTTATTCAAAATAGTGCCCCTGGAAAGCTGTCAGTGCAAGAAAATGATCTGATAGATGGGATAGGCTTTGCTGGGGATGTGCACCGTGTAGAAGCGCATGTACCTTGTACAATGTGCGGCTTTGTGATTCCTTCATGCTATACCTGTGAGAGTAGGGGCTCCTGTAGCCCCGATGTTGCTCTTTTAAACAAGCAGCAACTGAACAAACAAAGGGGCATATCTACAAGGGGATATTGTCACTTTTAGTGACGTTGAAGTGGCGATATTTCCTTCTCCTGATTTAAAAGGTGGCGGTAAGCCACTTAACGTGGCTGAATGCTCCCTTATAAATAAGGCCCCATTTCATACTTCACTTAGCATGAAAGGGGCGTGCAATAGATGTTGCAATGGACGTTCCTCTACAAAACCATAAATCTAGGTGGAAAACAGATCGCATATCTATCCATATTCCAACACGCACATAAGAGAGAAAAGGTCCCTCATAGTCCTGCACCATTTTGTGTGGAAGAGTGATGGCGGTTTTAGACGCAACACAAAAAAAGGTGAGTAATGAATTAAAAGATATCGAAGGAAAAATAAAACATATCCATTAGTCCAGTAATACAAACTGAGTCCAATGCAGGGGTGTCTGGTGGAAGTCCAGGGTGGGTGGATGCATTCTACATTTTTAGGGCTTCCAAAAAGATACATTTACATACAATTTATCTAAACTGAACTCAGTTTCTTTCACAGTGGTTATCCCCAAAACCTCTCGATGTGCAGTGCTCATCACTGGTTTAAGATGAGGAGGGCAGGAGTTTGGAGTAACAGTAGTGTGAATGATAATTGATAAATCTAGTCTATCTACAGAATTAAAATCTAGCTAATAAATGGGCAGGTGTCTAATACTGTTAGCACCTTCTTTGCTGCTTAATGGGGCACTCTAGTGTACTCCTGAGATAATCTCTTTCGGTCCATTTTGACAGAGTAATTATGAGCTTGCAAATGACAGGTACACGAAAAAAGAAAGCAACATGGAAACATAATAACCACTGATAGACAGAAAGGAACAACCCTCTGAAACACCTTACAGGTTATTGAATCGGTAATGTGGAAAGGTTGTAAAAAATATTATAATATAAACCCTCAATCTGTTTGGAGAAATTAAACGAAAGTGTAAAAATAAATGTTTCACTTACTTACATTTCTTACATCATATGTAGTCTAAACGATATCTCCGCAGATCCTGTTGTCTTTCATGCTATTGTGAAGGAAATATTGGTTACTGGTGAGGACAGGTTTCAGTTTGTTCTCGTTGTGTCAGTAAAAGTCGAGAACTTGGTATGAACCCTTTCGCTGCGGCGGCTATTCCGCCGCAGCGCTAACGGGGCGGGGCGGCCGTGCGCCGGCCGCATGCTGGTGACAGAACCGCTCCGTCACCAGCCGCGGTTGAGCTGTGTTCGTGACGGAGCGGTTCCGCCATGGCCCGCCCCGCTCAATAGAACGCGCCGCGCAGGCGCGGCGGCCGGACCAAGACGGAACCGCTCCATCATCAGCACAGCCCAACCGTAGCTGATGACGGAGCGGTTCCGTCATCAGCAGGGGAGGGGTTAATGATCACAGTGTGGTATAAAGTAAGAGACTGAGGTGTACAAACAAATTGTTCTGTGCTAACTGTGTGCCTGGTCTGGTTCCTGAATATCAACTATAGAATATCGGGAGACATGATATCAGAAGACATGTATATATAGATTTACTATACCTAACTCCATATCTATGTATGTTGATGATATCTATAGGCCTGATTCCGCGTTTGGTGAAGCTGCACTGGCTCAACGCCGGCTCCGCTGCGCCAAACCAGCGCCTGGACCGCTGGTCCAACTAGTAAGAGGGTCGGCGGTCCTTTGGCCTTTCCCATGGCGGTGCCTTAAAATCAGGCACAGTAATGGGAACTGCCAAAAAGTTCCAGCACAGCATGAAGCTGACGTCCATGCCATGCTTGAGCAAGGGGGAATACAGACGGGGGGGCACATGTGCCCCGTGAATGTATCCCCATGGTGGGGTGATATGGGGGACCTGTAGGGCCCCCTTTGTAAATGCACCGCCAACCTTGACAGTGGCAGAGCTCCGCCATAAAAAGGCTGCCAGTCCAGGAACCCACAATATGCTGACCAGAACTGCGCCAGTCCCAGCTCAGCATAATGCGCTGTGGCACTCTTGTGCCCCTGCTAGGTTCCCTGCCGCTGCTGGCAGTCCACCTCCCCTACGGCTTTAACAGTCATAATATGGCGGAAGGTAGACCACCTGCGCGAGTCTAGCAGTTGCGACTGCCAAACTCTTAGTCGGGCCCTATATGATCCCATTGTTCTCAATATGTATTTACCTTTCAACATTTGTCCCTCAACATTGTATCCACCATAGTAATGTGGCACAAAATTATTTTAGCAATATAGACTCATAAGTGTCAGATCCATGCTGATATTTAGGATAACCACATTCGACAGATTTATATATAATTACTTTAAATGGAACACAGATCACATTTCAATGATCAGCGGGTATCCTGAAAGTCTGGTAGAGGGTACAGACTTCCTAAACCTACTTTGGACACCTGGCCTTGGTAGACTTTTAGTTGAGTCAGTTAAGCATGCGAATGACTCTGACCTATCTCTGTCAGTATTCAGAGGCACCAGTCAATCAGGAATCTCCCCACGCCCTTTAGCAAATCTTACTCTGACAAACAAGCAACACTCCCAGCTCGAGGAAATCTCAGGTCCTAGCCTGAAAACTGTAATGCTGTTTTCTAATTTATTGCTTTGTGTTTATATTTTCGCTGCTTAGTGTACGAGTAATACTTTTGCTGGCAACTGCAGAAACCTAACAGCGGACAGGGTATAAAACAACTTCCCTAATCAGTGATTAGCGTCAGAGCAACATTTTGCTTCCTACTGCATTTAGGACTAGCAATTTTGTAGTTGTTGATATAGCACAGTATTGGAGATGTAATGCATGAATGATAAAGTGCACTGCAGAACAATGGGTTTTAATGCAAACATCTTTCTTTGTGAATGTCCTACTTCATAGAGCCTAATAATTCTAGGAATAAATATTTCTTGGCACTCTCATGCTTTGCAATTTACAGAACTGAGGAACTGAAGAGTCAAGAGCTTTGCCCGGAATTGCACAGCTGGCCAAGTATGGTGCCAGAAACAGTGTCACCTAGTTTCATTGTCAAACATGTAGCCTTCAAAAGATAATGGACTGAAATATGGCCTCAGTAATCACCAGAGACATTTCAAGCATGTCACCCTTCACTTTTTTCTTTTCTTAAGGGAGATGCACTAAGTGTGACATGGTATTCCCATGCGTGGGTCCTATGCTAACTGTGCCAATGGAGCCAAGCTGCACTTATCAGTTGTGGCCAAAAAGACTGAGACTGGGGTCTATGGCTGCATTCATCCCCAGCTGGAGTGGACCAGGTCTCTCGGTTCGGCTGGGCAGATCCTCTATGAGCCGGACCAACACTGATATGGATATGGCTGGTTTCTGTCTGGAATGTATAGTGAGAAAGAAAGAATGGACTGGAATTTGGACATGAACAAATATTGGGCTGAGATTAATTCAAGCATTACACTCACTGCTGTTTTTGATTTTATAAGCGGGATGCTTGAAAATACCCAGCATACATGTTAAATATGTGTAAAAGGTTGGAGCACATTTGGTCTCCCTGTGACATGTGGTCACATTTAGGCCCAAATTGACATGGTGCAGAGACAGAATATCGAGTACAATATTTTGAGCTGCACAAATGTCAATCCATCAATATCGTGGGTAAGAAATATCGACAGCAAGAAGATAGTGGTCAAGAATATCGAATTAAGGTGAGTAATATCGATTTTAAAAATATCAGTGTATAATATCGTTTGTAAAAATAAAGATGTGGAAAAATATCATTTTTTATTATTATGTATTTTAGTATATATTTAATATGTATGTGATATACGTTTTTTATAAGATTTTTTTGTATTTTGAATATGTGTTAAATTTTTAGTAGTTATTATTTTGTTTTTGTTTTTGTATTTTGCGCTTTTAGTTCCATAGGGGGTTGTAGATTTATAGGGGAATATGGTGGGAAGATAATTTAATTATAGAACATTTATAAATAAAAATGTATTTGAATTGTGCTCTTTTAATTAAGTAGCAGGTTGTGGGTATATAGGGGAATAGGGTGGGAAAGTATTTTAATTATATAAAACATTTATTTGAATTTTGCATTTTTAGTTCAGTAGAGGGTGAAAAGTAATTTCATTCTGTAAATGTATTGACTAATGTTTATTTATTAATATTTATTTAATTGGGTTGTTATAGTGTTAAATGTGTAAAGTAATTTATTATTAATTAATGAATTCATAATTTGTTGTTAATTAATTTTAATTAATTAATTGGTTATTAATTTTGGTAATTTTATAATTAATTTTAGGTGTGTGTTGTGGTGTTTATAGGTGTAAAGGGTGGGAAGTAATTTATTTTTAATTGATGAATTAATATTTGGCTGTTAATTAATTTTAATGAATTAATTGGTAATTAATTATGGTACTTGTTTAATTAATTTTAGGTGTGTGTTGTGGTGTTTATAGGAGTAAAGGGTGGGAATTAATTTGTGTTTAATTAATCAATATATAGTTGTAATTAATGTTAATTATTTGACATTTATTTTGGGTAATTGTTTATTTTTGTGTGTGTTTTTCTTGTAAAGGGGTAAAAGATGGGTATTAAAAACATTTTAATTATGTAATTATTAGTTGTTAATAGTGATAGTTTTTAATTTTAAAATAAGTTTGAATTGTGTTTTATTATTTTATAGTTTAATTTAGATGTGTGTTGTGGATATTTTAATGTTAAAGTTTGTGTAGTCAATTAATGTTTTTTACCCCCTAACTGCACCCTCACCTCCCCAACACAAGGAGGGCTCCCAACGGGCCCCAAACCCAATCCCCACCAGCCTTTTCCACCTCCATAGAAAGGCAGTCTCCTGCCATTATCGTAATTTGGCGGACGGTGCGTGCTAGGCGCCGCTGCCATTTTACTGGTGAGGACCGCTCCGCCAGGCAACTCTAAGGATTGCCTGTGGCGGTTCCGTGGCGGACAGTCTTTGCGTATGCCACAGTCATGTTGAGATCCCCCCGCCATCCTAATTTGGTGGGGAAAACTCACGGTCAGCATACAGAAAGACTGCCACCGCATGCCTGGCTGGGGGGGTCCTTCCGCCATCGTAATCGACCCCTTATCAATCAATCAATCAGGGGGTTTATAGAGCACGCTACTCATCCATGAGGGTTTCAATGCCCTGGGGGAGGGGAAGGAAGGAGTAGGGGTCGGCAGCTCTGGCTCAGTTAAAGAGCAAGGTGCTTCCTGAAAACGTGCAGGTTCGGGGAGCGTCTGATGTTGACTGGGAGCTCGTTCCAGGTCTTGGCTGTGACCCCTTAGTGTATTGAATAACATAAACTGAGAGTTTCCTGAAGGAATTATTTAAGTATTATTTATCAACTTATTGAAATGTCATAAAAATGAACATAATTCAATAAACAACCAGAGATTGTACTTATACGATCAGTGAATTTATATGGTGACAAAAGATATATCAAAAATATATCCTATTCGATCAGCATAGGTAATACATCCATATGACAATTCATGAATGGCAACTCAAACAAAACAACTGCTACTTAAATTCTTCGTATGAGCAGTAGTGATTGACACTTTTGCAAATTATATGGACAATATATACAATTTATGACATATATACATTATTTACCAACTATATACATTTCTACAATACATAGTCTGATGGTATTACCAAAACAGTGTCAATTCGTTGACGTTTCGGTCTCACACTTCGCAATTAAACAAGACCATCATCAGGACCAATGTTGCACCATGAATCTACAGTGAAACAACATATCATAAAATCAGTAATCTCCTCCTAGCTTATTGTGTACCGTCTGCCCACACCGGATATGGTTCCAAAAAAGTGGAAAACTATGTACAGTGTCTCTATACATATATACAACTATACACTTAGATTAATAACAGAAGCCAGATAACAGCAGTCTATTATAGATGACTAAAGGAAGTGCAAGTATCTGTAACTTTACCCAGTGAACACATGTAATAGAATAAAACATCACCTCTTTACAACAATACTTTAACGTAAAATGTCAAACTAGTCCTGTCCTATACAACAAATAAATAAACCAAAATGTCTATTAGGTTTTGACCAATCACTTGTATACAACTCAAGCTAACATGGTTCCCGAGAACCTTGCGCTTGCCTCCTAAAACTTGTATTAAGGAGTGGCAGGTCCAAAGTTTTATTTGTGCTTCTCGGGCATGGTAAGAATGACTGCATGGGATCTAGATGATGTGAAGGAACATCGAGTGACCCTTAGTATGTATACACCCAATGAGCCACAAAATTAGAATACAGGTCTGAACTTATGCTGCCTCAACACGAGAACCAAAAACGCCAGCTCACTTACTTGTATGGGAGTCTATCACCAACAGAATCCACCGCTCGCTCCACCAGTCGAGTGCCGGGTGGCGTCTTCCGGGAACTCTATGGCCATTAGCACGGCGATCATGTGATGCTACGTGTAGCGTGGCGGCCATGATGTCCTAAAGGAAGTGCCTGACTCGCTCCTGCCTTTCTAATGTAGGTCAGGCACAATCGAAAACCTCCAGCAGAATGTAATACCGATAAGGTTGGATAAGGTTGCAATATCGTACCAGCAAGAGACAACTTGTCTATGCCGAAACACAAATCTACATTAGAACGAATCTAAGTCAAAAGCCCCTCTCTTAGATAGAAATATCAGAGGCTTATATTTAAAATATACTGAATGACCTAACATAGGAAACCGTCTGTGTAGAGAAGATAGAAAGGTAGAACAAACATTTAGAGTCTATCTCAAGGTTGCTAATGTCTGCCATTCCACAAAGGAATTAAGTCCCTTTTCCACAGTTTTGGCAGACCATATCCATCTGTTCTCTTTTTGGGTTAGCAGACTGTCCACATCACACCTTCTCTTAGAGTTTTTGACTGCCTCAAGGACAAACCATTTCATATTATGAGGAGAATGTTGCTCAGCTAAATAGTGCTCTACCAATGGTGCTGTTTCTACCTTACAGCGTATCCTTGACTGGTGTCACCAACGACACCCAGCTGATCCTCTCCCTCACCAACGACCCCGCCACCGCCAGAGCCAACCTACACGAAGGGATGAAAGACGTAGCCGAGTGGATGATGAACAGCCGCCTGAAACTGAACTCAGACAAGACGGAAGTCCTCATCCTGGGATCGTCGCCCTCCACCTGGGACGACTCCTGGTGGCCCCCTGCCCTGGGCAGCGCACCCAAACCAACGGACCACGCATGCAACCTGGGCTTCATCCTGGACTCCTCCCTTTCCATGACCAGACAAGTCAGCGCCGTCTCCTCGTCATGCTTCAACATCCTGCGCATGCTACGCAAGATCTTCCGGTGGATCCCCACCCAGACCAGGAAGACGGTCACCCAGGCCCTCATCACCAGCCGACTGGACTACGGCAAATCCCTCTACGCCGGAACCACTGCTGAACTCCAGAAAAGACTCCAGCGGATCTAGAACGCCTCAGCAAGACTCATCCTGGACATCCCCCGACACAGCCACATCTCCGGACACCTGAGAGACCTGCACTGGCTCCCGGTCAACAAGAGAATCATGTTCCGACTCCTCACCCACGCACACAAAGCCCTACACAACCAAGGACCAAGATACCTCAACAACCGCCTCAACTTCTACACTCCCACCCGCCAGCTTCGATCGACCAACCACGCCCTCGCCGCCGTCCCCCGCATCCGATGAGCCACCACAGGAGGAAGGTCCTTCTCCTACCTGGCCGCCAAGACGTGGAACTCCCTCCCCACCCACCTCCGCCTGACCCAAGACCACTTCGCCTTCAGGAAGCAGCTCAAGACCTGGCTGTTCGAGTAGTAGCGGACCCCCACCCCCCACCCCCCCAGCGCCTTGAGACCCTCCGGGTGAGTAGCGCGCTATATAAATGCCTTGATTGATTGATTGATGCGCTTCTTGATTTCTTGTGTGGTTTTACCTATGTAGAAAAGAGAGCATGGACATTTTATACAGTAGATGACATTCCTAGTCAAACAATTGGTATTTTGTCTCAATGTCCAATTTTTCTCATTAATACAACAACTTTTTATAGTTAGTGTAGTCTGGCAAGCGCCACAGGAGCCACAGGTGTAATGGCCCATTACAGGAGGCATTCCCCACATGTTTTGAATTGTATTAGCAACTGGTTCTTTGTAAGCCTTTACCAGATAATCCCTCAGATTGGGTGATCTTTTAAAGGCAAACCGAGGAACTGGAAGTTGTGGTTCAATTTTGTGCATTAGATGCCAGTTCTTTGTCACTATCTTCTTGATTGAGTTGGATTCAGACCCGAATGTGGTGACACATGTAATCGGGTTATCAACCACACTATTAATCTTTTTAGGTTCTAGTAGCGCTTGCCTGTCATAGTACCAGGCACGTTTCAATGAACGCTTAACAAGACGATAAGGGTAGTTCCTCATTGAAAGTTTTGTTTGTAAAATCTTGGCCTCTTTGAAATAGTCCTCCCTTCTGGTGCAGTTTCGTCAAAGACGTAAAAACTGGCCAAAAGGGAGGTTGTCCCGTAGATTACGTGGATGGTGACTTGTGTATTTAAGTAATGTATTGCGTGCTGTGACTTTGGTATATAGACTAGCAGCTAGTCGCCCATCATTGTTTCAAATTTTCAGATCTAGAAAGTTAATACATACTTTGTCATATTCCATGGTGAACTGCAAATTGCATTCTTGTCTATTGAGTCACTCATAGAACTCCTGCAGTTATAAGATCGTTCCTTCCCAAATTAGACAGACATCGTCTATATACCGTAAGTATTCTTTTATACAGTTCACAAAAGGATTTTTATTATAAATCACTTTATCTTCAAATGTCGAAACAAATAAATTTGCTATATCAGGGGCAAAAATTGCGCCCATAGCAACTCCTTTTAGTTGCCCATAGAAATCACCATTAAAGATAAAGTAATTATCTTCCAGTGCGATCTTTGCACAATTGACAATGAAGTCCGTTGGGACTTGATGGGGGCATGGTCTTCTGTCTAATACCTCTCTGATGACTTCAAGAGCTGCTACTTGGGGAATGTTTGTATACAGGCTTTCTATATCCATAGTAACTAATACATTAATTACATGGTCAAATTCCTTTCCTTCTAGACGGTTGATCACAATGGTGCTATCCTTAGTGTAAGACCTGGTCAGTGTCACATCAGATTTAATAAAGAAATCCACATATTCCGCTAGTGGCTGTAGAATTGATTGAAAGCCAGCGACAATAGGTCTGCCAGGTGTTTTTTAATGATTTTTGTGCACTTTTGGAAGTGTGTAAAATGCAGGAATTGAGAAGTCTTTTTTATTCAAATAATCAAATTCTTTTTGGCTCAACCATAAGCCATCTAGACCCTGTGTTGTAAGGTTGAGGATCTTGGATCTGATCATATCAGTAGGATCTATAGGTAATTTCTTATAATGCAATGGGTTATGTAGTTGCCTTAATACTTCTTGGTCATAGTCAACTTTGTCGTGTATAATGATGCTCCCGCCCTTGTCAGCCGGTTTGATCACGAGCTCATCCCGGCTAGCAAGGGTTTTAAGAGTCTCATGTTGGTCTTTTGTAAAGTTGAACTTAACAAATTGCCTCATGTAATGGGCTATTACCCCTGTGACTCCTGTGGCGCTTGCCAGACTACACTAACTATAAAAAGTTGTTGTATTAATGAGAAAAATTGGACATTGAGACAACATACCAATTGTTTGACTAGGAATGTCATCTACTGTATAGAATGTCCATGCTCTCTTTTCTACATAGGTAAAACCACACAAGAAATCAAGAAGCGCATCATGCAACACCAGTCAAGGATACGTTGTAAGGTAGAAACAGCACTATTGGTAGAGCACTATTTAGCTAAGCAACATTCTCCTCATGATATTAAATGGTTTGTCCTTGAGGCAGTCAAAAACTCTAAGAGAAGGTGTGATGTGGACCGTCTGCTAACCCAAAAAGAGAACAGATGGATATGGTCTGCCAAAACTGTGGAAAAGGGACTTAATTCCTTTGTGGAATGGCAGACAATAGCAACCTAGAGATAGACTCTAAATGTTTGTTCTACCTTTCTATCTTCTCTACACAGACGGTTTCCTATGTTAGGTCATTCAGTATATTTTAAATATAAGCCTCTGATATTTCTATCTAAGAGAGGGGCTTTTGACTTAGATTCGTTCTAATGTAGATTTGTGTTTCGGTATAGACTATTTGTCTCTTGCTGGTACGATATTGCAACCTTTTCCGACCTTATCGGTATTACATTCTGCTGGAGGTTTTTGATTGTGCCTGACCTACATTAGAAAGGCAGGAGCGAGTCAGGCACTTCCTTTAGGACCTCATGGCCGCCACGCTACACGTAGCATCACGTGATCCCCATACTAATGGCCATAGAGTTCCCGGAAGACGCCACCCGGCACTCGACTGGTGTAGTGAGCGGTGGATTCTGTTGGTGATAGACTCCCATACAAGTAAGTTATCTGGCGTTTTTGGTTCTCGTGTTGAGGCAGCATAAGTTCAGACCTGTATTCTAATTTTGTGGCTCATTGAGTGTATACATACTAAGGGTCACTCGATGTTCCTTCACATCATCTACATCCCATGCAGGCATTCTTAACATGCCCGAGAAGCATGAATAAAACTTTGGACCTGCCACTCTGTAATACAAGTTTTAGGAGGTAAGCGCAAGGTTCTGGGGAACCATGTTAGCTTGAGTTGTATACAAGTGATTGGTCAAAACCTAATAGACATTTTGGTTTATTTATTTTTTGTATAGGACAGGACTATTTTGACATTTTAAGTGTAAGTATTGTTTTAAAGAGGTGATGTTTTATTCTATTAGATGGGTTCACTGGGTAAAGTTACAGATATTTGCACTCCCTTTAGTCACCTATAATAGACTGCTGTTATCTGGCTTTTGTTATTAATCCAAGTGTATAGTTGTATATATGTATAGAGACACTGTACATAGTTTTCCACTTTTTTGGCACCATATCCGGTGTGGGCAGACGGTACACAATAAGCTAGGAGGAGATTACTGATTTTATGATATGTTGTTTCACTGTAGATTCGTGGTGCAACATTGGTCCTGATGATGTTCTTGTTTAATTGCGAAGTGTGAGACCGTAACGTCGACAAATTGACACTGTTTTGCTAATACCATCAGACTATGTATTGTAGAAATGTATATAGTTGGTAAATAATGTATATATACAGCATAAATTGTATATATTGTCCATATAATCAGCAATAATAAGTAGCAGTTGTTTTGTTTGAGTTGCCATTCATGAATTGTCATATGGATGTATTACCTATGCTGATCAAATAGGATATATTTTTGTATATATCTTTTGTCACCATATAAATTCACTGATCGTATACGTACAATCTCCGGTTGTTTATTGAATTATGTTCATTTTTATGACATTTCAATAAGTTGATAAATAATACTTAAATAATTCCTTCAGGAACCTCTCAGTTTATGTTATTGAATATACCCAGTCCGTGGGAATATTGGGTTGCCCTATTTTGTTATTATCCCTTAGTGTATTGGGCAATTTAAGTAAAAATATTTTTTTATGGTTTAATGTTTGAATGTATTGTATAGTTTTTTTTATATTTTAAATTATTTATATATATTTTAGTTTTGTATAATTTTAAAGTTTGAAAATAAATTGAAGATAATAATTTATTAATTAATTTAAAGTAAATATATATGTATAAAATATTATGTTTGTGTGTTTATTTTGTTTAAAATGATGTTTGTTACATTTTGTTAAAATGTATATTAAATGTAATTTGTTTTGTTAAAATAAATATGAATATTTAATATACTAAGGGGGTCATTATGATGGCGTGTGGATCGCCACCCCCTGATCAGCGGTGCCGATCCACATGTCATAACTCCCCCGCCAGGCCGCCATTTACCATGGCAGGGGAACCGAGGCGGACGGAGAGACCGTTTGTCGCTTTTTCGCCGATAGACAATCATCACGATTGCCTGCCAAGCGGAAAAGGCCCACAACATGGTGGCGGTGCCTTGCAGGCACAGCCATCCATATTATGATGAGTGCAGAGGGCATGCCTTTCCATGGCGGAGACTCTGCCATGGAAAGTTATGCAGACAATGACTTTGGAGTCCCATTGGGGCACCCGGGGATGTGGTGGGTGGCTGCACTGGGGGGTACCTATGGTGCCCCCCTTCATTGCCATACACAAGGTGGCAGGCACCCTGCGGTGCTTGTCACGTTGTGCATTGCAATGCACAACATGTTCCTTTAACATTGCAGATGGTGCTGTTTACAGCAGCATCTGTTGCAATGTTTAAGCCAAGAATGCACCCGTCAGTGTGGCAGGCGCCTCCTAATTTGCCTTGCGGGACCGCCGCATCACTGGTGGTCCGTCCCATTTTCCGTTACAGTGGCTTGTCCGCCCGCCTTCGGAATGGGGCCCTTTGCACTGACCCACATCATTCTGGGTATTACTTCACTAGCACATTACAAATTTTTATGTGTCTGATTGTCAAGGATCTTATCTACAAATACACTGCAGCAATATGCCTTGCACTATGACTCACTGGTTTTACTGAGAAGCCGTTTTCAAAACTTAACTTGCCATGAGGATGTTAATTTTTGTTATTTATTTTGGTTTATATATATTGTGCAACCTAACATGTATAACGTTTCAATATTCAAACGTCTACATATGACTATAATATGTTTTCGCAATTTAGTTTAGTCCGAACCGAATATGTTTCAGTTTGGTATATTATTTAGAAGACAGACTCCAAGAGCTGTCATGACTCATCACATGTAGTGAAACACAACTCTTCCATGCTTATCTGTCAGGAAGTTACCATGGTAACACACTCTCCCACCTCGTAACCAATCACTGTTACCTTTGGATATATAGCACTTTCACTGTGTATGTAACTGTTGGGAGCAAGGCGGTTCTTTGCCGCCGAAACACGTCAAACCATCCTAAATGGAATAAAGAAAACTCTTCCTTGAAATACGATCCCACTGTGTCAGCGCCTGTTTTGCATGTTCGGATCCAGGATTGGAAATAAATATATATAAATATATATATATCTATACTACTATTATAAAGAGAGAACACAAACCTTTTGGCAAGGTAAACTCGGGAACCACAGCGCCAATCCACACACCCGATACATCGTTGTAATCCTCAGGGTGTGTAGACGGACATAGGCTATATAAATGAAAAATAAATAAGTTATTAAAAAATATAAGTTACAAAAAAAAGTAGTCCCTTCAAAGTAGCGCCGGCCGCGATGTGCGTGCTGACATCAGGAGTGGCGTAGAACAGCGCGGGTTGTGCTCAACAGATTATCGCCAGCAATAAACGCCCTCTGGCAGAAGCAACGCTTTCACTTTCATCTGTGCGAGGTGCTTTCCTTCCCTGCAGTATACAGACCGCACATAAGCGGAGACAAGCACACGCTCTCCGCCCCGGGTCCGCAACAAACCTCGCGGGTTTGCGTAATATATATGCCTGATTGCGCCTGCGCCGGCTGCATTCTTTCTCTGCCTGCTGAGGCTCTTCCGACCTCAGCTGCTTGCTGTATCTGCTGCTTTTCTTCTGTGCCTGCTTTTTCCCCGCTTGCATCTCGTGGCATGGAGTCTGTGCTTTCTCTCTGCCTTTTGGGGTTGTTCCAGCTGCGGTGAAGCCTTATCCGAGCTTTCTTCCCATGCCTGTGGGGCTGGCTCCCTTTCCTTACCCAAAAGCTACAGATTCAGACGTGCTCTGGGAGAGTCTCGGAACCGGTTCTACGGCTTCTGTGCAGATCCGAGGCCAGCGGAGACATAGGCAGGAGGGGAGGGCTCGGGCTTGGGCTTGTACTCTGCGCCAAGTGGGACCGTGTGAAATACTGAGGGGTCCTTCGTAAAGACAAAGGCAGGCAGGCCAGGGGGAACAGTTGTGGAGAAGCACTGAGTGAGGATGGGTGCATGGTGGGATGTTTACACGGGGTGGGGGCACAGGTCAGGGTGCACACATGCTGAGGCTCTGAGCAGGATGTTTACACAGCGCGAGGCGGGGCTCGGGGATGTGCCCACAGGGTGAGGAGGATCCTGCTGACCAGCATGGGGGGCAAATGATTAGTCGGATCCCAGACGCCAAGTTCACCCCTGTCCCTTCACTTATTCTCTAGACTGTATTTTCAGTAATACTGCAGTAGAAGTCCGGCTCTTTCACATCTAATTTAGAAAACCTCTAGGAAGAAAGTATGTATCTCTATCGTGAAGCAGCCCATCTGGTGCTGCTCCGACAAGGGGCGCGGCAACGAGAAGTAGCCCATGTGCCTTGTGAAGTTTTGGACCTTCTCAGGGAGTGTGGGGTGCAGTTCAAAGACTACATAGATGAGCAGGCAGTGGTCACATTTGTAGCATCCACCCCAGCTCTGGAGCAGGCTAATGACCACAACACACAGGGAGCTCTGTAATATGTCCTTAATCCTCGGCATGCAGCCCTTAACTGAAATGGGAGTGCCTTCATATCTCTGCACGGCCCCCCACCCCACCCCACCCCTTCTTGACCCACCCCCCCTCCTTCCGTCCATCCTCTGATTCCCTCCCCAGCCCCGCCTGCCTGTTTCTGGCACTGACAATAGCCTGTGTGAGCTGCTGCCCTCCTGCTGGCCCGCTCCCCCTGGCTCATGACAATGCCCCCTCGGTCCCGCTGCCGTCAGTCGGGAATGTCTCCCACTCCCTCACTTACCTCATCTCCCCCGCAGCCCTGCCCAGCCCCGGAGTCACGAGGTAGCCCGGCCGAGCTCAAAGGGTTAACGCAAAGCTGCCAGAAGAGCCCTTCCAAGCACTACATGCCACAAACACTGGGACACATCTGCAGACCGTGCCTGCCCTCACACCGTTCTCTCGGAGTGAGTGGAGACCCCCAGGTGGCCCACACATCCTGAACAGTGAGGGGCGCGAAACTGCTCCGCAAAGTGGCGGGCGCGAGCTGGCGAGAGACCCCCTACCAGAGGCTGTAGAGCGCGGGGCCCATGAAAGGTAGAGACCGACTGCAGCCCTTAATGCCACATCACTGAAAGATCGTGAACTCTTATTTATTTATTTATTTATTTATTTATTTATTTATATACATCTATACTACTATTATAAAGAGAGAACACAAACTTTTGAGCCAGGTAAACTCGAAAAGTACACCACCAATCAAAACACCCAAGACTTCTTTGAAAACCTCAGGGCAAGCAGAAGGACATAGGCTATTAAAAATAAAAAATATACGTTGTTTAAAAAATTTCGAAATAAAAATAAAGTAGTCCCTTGCAAGTAGCGCCGGCCGCGACGTCTGGGTGATGACATAATTTGTGTTTGCGCTCCCTGGCAACACTTCCACAAATGGCGCCGAAGATCGCGACCTGCTGGGAGGACTGCTTGCTGCTGGGCGAAGTGGCGGCCTGTGCGGGCGGGGCGCCTGGAGAGTGGCGGCCTATGCGGGCGGGGCGCCTGGAGAGTGGCGGCCTGTGCGGGCGGGGCGCCTGGAGAGTGGCGGCCTGTGCGGGCGGGGCGACTGGAGCGGGACCGGCGGCTGAGGTAAGGATCAGGCGGGAGGGGGCAGAAGTGCACGCAAGCCTCAAATGCTACCCCCAGCCCCTTTCTGCCCCAGGCAACGCTGGGGCGGGCTGCTAGTATATATATATATATATACAAACCTTTGAAATTCACTGAAAAAACCATAGGTTTCAGGCCTTATATAGTTAGGAATTAGCATTTCAAAAACCATTGAAATTGCTCCTATTTAGTTTCGCGCACCCACAATCCACTGCTGATGACGTCACATATTACATGATTCATGACATGGTCAGTGACATCACTGATGACATCTCAAATGACATCAATGATGACATCACTGATGACATCATCCAGTGAATGTTGTTTGCTTTGGTATTTAAATATGCATTATATATATATAGCAATTTGCATTGAAGTATGAGTGGATATATAAAAATAAATTTTGATGGAGGACTTTAACAATTTATAGTGTCTAACTAAATATAGTGGATAGTGACTAAACTGTGTGAATATCTGTATTCAGTGGAGGGTGTGTGACTGCCCAAAGATGTGTGACTAGTTGATTCAGTAGATAAACTAGAAAAATAAAAGGCAGTGTATGTGTCAATTATTGTATATTAATAAGTATACATAAGACTCAATGATTGTGTGTGTGACTGTATGGATAACTGTATAGTTGTAATAATGATTTTATTCTACACTAAATTTGACTTACTATCTAAATAAATAGATGAAGTGGTGTTTGTATAAGTGTGTAGCTAAGTAAGTATGTAAGTATGATCCATTGTTTGCATAAGTGAGTAGGATAACTTCATATGTGAATAGGTTGTGTTTTGGTGTGTAATGTCGTATGGTTGGGATACCCGTCACCCCCTCCCAACACACACCCCAAGAATGGGAAAACGGAAACGGTTCTTGAGCTTTTGGAAGGCGGGAGGGAGTTACCCTCCCGGCCGTATTTAATAAAATATGAAACAAAATCAAAACATTAAAATAACAGTTTCATATCATGTACAATTTCATTTACACATTACGATGTTTCTTGGCTAACCTTAACACATCTCTAATACAAATGTTCTCCTAGCCGATTCTAAAACCTCCTGTAAATGCATTTCTCAAAATTCAAATTGTACATCCTAACATTACGGGCCAACGGCAAGGTCGTAACCGGTGTCAGATCCCTAAACCAAAACTCCCCCCTCACTTGTGAGGGGCGGGCGCACAGAGGCCTGTCCCTCTGTGCCAACTTCCAATTTCCCTTGTCTTAACGGGGGCCCCCTATTTACTCGACGCCATCTTAGTGGTCGTCCGAGGACTCGTGTGAGGTGTCTAGAAGGTAGCGTAGACCCCCCTCCCACCCCACACTGCTTACCACATCTGCCGTCGCAGATGTCCTGGCCCCGGGAAATTACCAGGAGGGGCCCGTAGCCCCTCCTTCCCAGGGAGGGGCCTATGACCGCCTTCCCTTTCGGCGGCCCCATCCTTAGAGGGGACCGCCTCCCCGTTTGAGGGGCCAATGGCCGCCTCCCCCCGGGCGCTCCCATCCATAATGGGTGACGCTCCCACCTCTAGGGATCTTCCAATTACTGCTCACCGATCATGACCTTACCGCCACAGGCCGGATAGTTGACCGGCTATCCGGCCCCCCACCAAAAGCTCCTACTTAAAGGTCATGGCTGCACAAACTCTTTAACCAAGCTACGAAGTCTCCTATGAGTAAGGCATTCCCCTCCCGGGACAAATGGACCCCATCCTCCAGATACATATGGTCCCCCCGAATACATCCATGAGGAATACAATGCAATTTACCTGTACGAAACAATCTACCAAGTTTGTTATTTATTTTCTTCACCGACTGATTTAAAGCTGACACAGAATTAGCCCCCCGCCACACCTTCCGCGGAATCATGTGTGACCATGCAATCGTGCACCCTGGAACCCTTCTCGCCAACCAACTTACTGTGGATAGGATTAACTCGAGAAGTACTCGTCGACTAGTGGACACCAAATCATTGCCCCCAAGATGCACTATGATTACAGATGGCGGTGACCTTGTCCGCCCTAACAATCCCTCCATAAAATTTTGAAACTGGTCAATACAGAGCCCGCCCCTTCCGTAGAAGGTCACCCTGTAACCGTATTCCCCAGCCATGTGAATCATGTCACCTGCTTTGAATACGTCCGCGGCGCGCCTCACGTATGAGTGGCCGATGACCCACACCACTCTTCCCTCAGTCGGTGATCTTTGATGGCTGGTCCCCAGGTGTCGGGTCAACTGCACAGTTCACCCCGCAAAGCCTGCTCGCGAAACTTAAAACCAAACAGAAAACAAGAAGCGTGAGTGCATGACATTAGCTTCACAACATGTGCAACCGCACGTACCTCTTATAACAATTCGAGGACCAACGCCCCAACTGTTTCACTTTATCCACACTCAACCCCCTGGCTGTAGCCTCTGTAGAAGCACCTATCCGGAATGAGTGGGTCCCAAAATCGCCCGGGTTCAAGCCCACTGCCGCGATTGCCATTGTTAACACCCGCTGAAACTGAAACCTGGTCAGTGGGGTGGCGTCGGTATGTCTCAGCAAGCTCCCCCCCCATGATGCCGCCCTTTGCGCTAAGTACTCCTATACGCATTACACTGGGCACATGGGGGACCCTAGCGTGCGCTGAACAACCACACTGTCTCCGATCGCTCTCCCTGATCGGTTTTGGACTTGGTTATAGTGATTACCATTGTGTCACCTTTAATCTGGATGGGTTCTCGACACAGACCTCCCCCCGTATCCTGCTTGTTCCTTGCTACCAGTTTGCTTATTCGCATAGCCCCATGGAATGCTAAGGCAAAAGCGGCCCGGAACAGCACTGTCTCTGACTGAGATGAACAAGTCGCAGGGAGTACGGCCATTAACTGGGACAACCTTGCTAGCCCTATCGGGCGCCTCTCGTCCTCTCTACGACCCTCAAGGCGTTGCCACCCGCGCAGCGCCTTCTTTACTAGAAAGGACGCTGTGGGGTCCTGAATGCCATGAGCCTGCGCCATGAACGCAATGGCGGCTCGGTGTCTATTGGCTGTTGCCACTGATCGACCTGTCTGATGCAATGACACTAGAAATTTCAGAACATACTCTTCCTGCCCCCAATGCTCCCCCCTAGCTGGACCCAAAAATGCCCAATAGGAACGGAATGCCCCTTCATATGCCTTCCTTGTCCTGGGGGCTAGACTCTCTCCCACGAGGTTTTGTAATCCGGGGCACCGAGAGACCAGAGAACTTCGGGAAATGGTGCCGCCACCAAGTCCGCAGAGGGCAGATGGCCCCGGAAGGCCTGCATGTGGGAACGAGAGAGTGCATCAGCCGCCTGGTTCAGTACCCCAGGCACATGTTTTGCTCTAAAGTGGATGTTTAATTTCATACACAGCAGAACAATTTCTTTCATCAATCTCAATATCCATTTGCAGCGTGCTGCCTGATTATTGACACATTCAACCACGGTCATATTATCCGACCAGAACACTACAGTGCGATCACGAAACCCCTCCGGCCATGTCTTCAAGGCCACTAGAATAGGGAACAGTTCCAAAAACCCAATGTTACCTGTGAGCCCACTCTCGTGCCACCATGCCGGCCATGTTCGTGCCGACCAATGATTACCAAAGATGGCGCCAAAGCCCACACTCCCTGCCGAGTCGGTCCACAATCCCAGCTCCTCGGAGGAAACCGCTGGCTTGTTCCACAGGACACGACCATTGAAATCCGCCAGAAATGCCAACCATATGCGCATGTCCTGGCGAACCTCTGCCGAGAGTCTTGTGCGGTGATGCCCTTCCTTAAGGCCGACCATGGCTTGAGCAATAGAGCGAGAAAAGGGACGAGCCATTGGTATCACTCTAAGGGCAAAATTAAGCTGACCCACAGCCTGCTGCAACTGATGCAATGTTACTTTCGTCTCGCCAATACATGTCTCAAGCGAGGCCTTAAATTTCAATACCTTCTCTTTAGGCAAACGGAAGCACCCCTCTTCAGAATCGAGCTCAATTCCTAGAAACTCGAGTGAAGTAGACGGCCCCACTGTCTTACCTGGTGCCAGTGGCACGCCAAATCTTTTCATGAGATCACAAAATTTACTCAAAGCCTGTGCACATTCCGTGTCCCCGGCTGCCCCCAGAAACAGAAAATCATCAAGGTAATGCATAACTTGCGTAAAGCCCGTAGTTCTGGTGAACGCCCATTGTAAGAAACTACTGAATTTCTCAAAATACGCACAAGAGATGGAGCAACCCATTGGCATACATTTGTCCATGTAATAGCGTCCCTGGAACATAAAACCTAACAGACGCTGATCCTGTGTGTGTACCGGGAGCAACCGGAACGCTGACTCGATATCAGATTTAGCCATCAGCGCTCCGGGCCCCAGGCGATTCAACATGGCGACGGCCTCATCAAAGGAGGTGTACCGCACCGAACAAACTCCCGGGTCAATCGCATCATTCACGGAAAGACCCTTAGGAGCGGACAAATTATGTATTAATCGAAACTCACCTGGGTCCTTCTTGGGGACCACTCCCAACGGTGAACAAACAAAATTAGGAACAGGCGAGTTCGCATATGGACCCGCAACCCGACCTCGGGCCACTTCCTTTGCAATCTTTGCCTGTACTACCACCGCATTTTGTTGAACCGAAAGTTGGTTTTTACACAGTGCTTCCCCCCGAAAATCCCCCGCCGGGATGCGGAAACCACATGAGAAACCGTCCCTCAACACCCCGGCGGAGACATGATCAGGGTATTCGTTCAGCCAGGGGATCATTGCCATGATGTCGATAGGAGTAGGTAGCAGCGCCCCTTGGCCGTCATTAGACCTGTTTGGCGCCGCTTCTGCCCCCTGTCTAGCCATTCTTGACTCTGCATGAACTCTCGGGGTGTGAAGACTGTCCGCACCCTGCACACTCATGCCGGAACTTGCACGTCCCCTGTTGTCTAGTGCACTTGCCCCTGTTGAAGCTCCAACAGACCCCTTTCCTGCCAGAGTTCCCATTACTCTTTGTGTGCTGATCACTACCGGCGCCCGCTCGAAAGGGCACCGACTGGAAATGGCGGGAAGGCTCTGGCCCATTCCCGCCAAACGAAGACGGCTTTGCCGGGTTTGACCTAACCTGTTTCTGCCAGGAAATGGAGTCGAAACAATCCCACGTCAGGGATGAGTCGTGCTCCTTGGCCTTACGAAATTTGTTATCATAACCCAACCATTGATCACCATCGTATGATTCATAAAACTCCATTATTCGTGTCTGGTAACAAGCCAATTCAGTCAATACTTCGGGCCTACGTTCCCCCATGATTGCAGTGAACATCCCAAAAGCCCTGGCCCAATTAGCGATTGTCTCATCAACTCTGAAACCCGCCGTCTTTGCTCGCCATACACTTGGATGCAACAGTTCCTTCTGATTCTTAACGTGTTCTATTTCATAATGATCAGTCAACAGCGAAAACATGTTTACGTATTTATCCGCCCATATCATTTCCTTTGTGGCCAACGGGATATGTTGCACCACCTTTTCCCTCCTTGAGGGTAACGACCCCTCCCCGGCCATCGGCAACGGCTTCTTACCCGAATTAGTAGCTGAACTCGCTGCTGCCGCTGTTCCAGCGCCCGAAGACGGTTGCTCCGCAGGAACCTGAGGGGGAACAAAAGGACAAGGTGCCTTCGCAGCATCTCGCGATTGCCGCAACTGCTTCATTATTAGTTTGGCCTCCTCGGCCGTATCCCCTGGAGCTGTGGCACCCTCGTTATTCTTGCCCAACCACGCCGCCAACTGGGCGGCCAACTCGGGTGGCATATCCCCCTCGTTCACAGGTGTAACTACGACAGGGATCGGCTGTCCTGCGTCCGGAATCGGAACTGGGGCCTCTACTGGCCTGACTGGGCTCGCCGGAGGTGACTCGGGAACCGGAGCCTCGCCCCCTGCCGCCCTGTTCCTGGCCCTTTTACCTCTCCCGGCGGGGACTACCCCCGGCAACGCTGGTCCGATGACTTTCTTAGGCCGGCCCGTACCATTCATGGCCGCCATCTGGTTCTTCATGTTCGCCATGTCCTTCACCAGCATACGAAGCATTTGGTCGGTGCTAACCTTCTTTCCGACCCTTTTGCCCGGCATTTTCTCACGATAGTCGACCGAAAGGTCCTGGAACCAACGTTCGAAGCACTAAAAGAGAGAACACAAAAATTACAAATTCTCAAAATTGGCTCCTTGTTCCGTCTCGAGCTCACGTGCAACGGGGAGGTGCAGCTTCTGAGCACAGGAACAAGAGGATGCTTCCTTGGATCGTTGCTCCTTTTATCCTCCTTTGGGCGGGCGTGGACCCTCCTCCAATCCGCCTACGGGGCGTGGCCAACGGTGTAGGTGTCTAGGACAACCCCTCTTGGGCGGGAAAAGGCGCGCCCCGGCTACGCCGCTTCGGGCATACCAGCCGAGACTCGCCTCCCGCCCAAAATGGCTTCCCGGGGGGATCGGGGTACTCCACCATACGTTCGGGGGGACCGAGTGGTCGCCCCTTTCCAATATAGGTGTACATGTTTTTGATAGTGTTCTATTGATCGTTGACAGCATGTATGAGTGAATCTACAGGTAAGTGATTAGATGTGTATACATCTAGGAATCAATGAGTGGGTTTTTAGATACTTGTATTGCTGTGTCAATGGATTCAAATATGATACTCTGTATTTTACAAAGAGTGATGAAAGATTTTACTAGTGTATGAAAAGGTGTATGTGATTGTTACGTGGATGATGTCATCAGTGATGTCATCATTGATGTCATTTGAGATGTCATCAGTGATGTCACTGACCATGTCATGAATGATGTAATATGTGACATCATCAGCAGTGGATTGCGGGTGCGCGAAATATAGTTAGTACAACTAACTATATAGGAGCAATTTCAATGGTTTTTTAAATGCTAATTCCTAATTATATAAGGCCTGAAACCTATGTTTTTTTCAGTGAATTGCAAAGGTTTTTTAAATGCTAATTCCTAAATATATATGACCTGAAACCTATGGTTTTTTAAGTGAATTTGCAAGGTTTTTTAAATGCTAATTCCTAACTATATACGACCTGAAACTTATGTTTTTTTAAGTGAATTTGCAGTTTTTTAAATGCTAATTCTATTAGCGGATAATGTTTAAATATGTTAATATCCTTCTGGGACCACTTTTTAAATGCTAATTCCTAACTATGTCAGTCGTGAAACCTATATTTTTTTTCAATAAATTTCAAAGGTTTTCTAAATGCTAATTCTATTAGCGGATAACGTTTAAATATGTAAATATCCTTCTGGGACCACCTGAGCAGCCCTAGGGGGTCAGGGTGTTTCTACCCTGCTCCCTTTTTGCGTTCTACACGTTTGTTTTTCTGCTTCTTTTGTGCCTCGGTCTACCTAGCACAAGATGAATGCCAACACTTCCTGGTTAGAAGTGTTGACAGCCAATGAGCATGCTGCTTTCCTGTGAAAGGCATGCTGATTGGCTGCCACTGTCTGTCAACACTCTAAACCCGGAAGTGTTGGTAGCCATCTTGTGACTCGGTAGAACCAAGGCACAAGAAAGCAGTGAAACAAAGGTACAAAACACGCCAATTTTTATTTTTAAATAGCGGGGTGCGCGCACCGTGCGCGGACCCCGTGATTTTCCCTCATTTTTTTTTGGGCCTGGGGGTCCTTGTGGGAACCCCTGAGCAGGCCTAGGGGGTCAGGGTACTTCTACCCGGCCCCCTTTTTGAGTTCTACACGTTTGTTTTTCTGCTTTCCTGTGCCTCAGTCTACCGAGGCACAAAATGGCTGCCAACAATTTCTGTTTTGGAGTGTTGACAGACATTGGCAGCCAATCAGCATGCAGCTCGCGCACGCTAAGGTCTGTGCACGTGCAAGGACAGTGCAAGGACGGTGCACGCACGGGCGCACACCATGTCCCGCCTATAGATATATAATTTGAAAAAAGTTGATTTTCTCAACACCTACTGAAGGGATTTTCACCAAATATACAAAAGGCCCTTCTGCATACTAGGCTCTACCATTTTGCCAAGTTTGCAGTAATTCCATTCAGCCGTTCGGGCTGTAGCTGTGTCTAAAGGTCCTATGGAAAATTGCATTGGACTCAATTTCACATTCAATTTTCTCATAAACGACTGAAGGGATTTACACCAAACATACAAAAGGCACTGCTCCATACCAGTCCCTACCATTTTCACAAATCTGGTGTAATTCCGTTCAGCCGTTCGAGCTGTAGCCTTGTCAGATTGTCCCAATGGAAATTAACATGGGGAAAACACTTTTTGGGACCCCCCTTTTTTCTCGGCCCCCGCTTGACGAATCCCCCCCGAAACTTTCAGGGAAGGAGCGGAGCGCAGCGAGGCAAATTTAAGGAAAATTACAGGCAGATCCCTTAATCGGCGCCAAAGTTATTCCCAATACAATGTTTGGCATTTCCTATGGTAACTAGGTCCTAACTATATATACCTACTGGCTATCGCCAGTAGGTAATATATTTAAATCAATATTTTTACATCTACATTTTTGACATCAATATTTTTTATTCAATATTTTTGTACTTACCTTTTTAAGTATAGGAGACGATATTTCAGTTGTCTATATTTTTTATGGATATTTTTACATCAATATTTTGTACATTGATGTTATGTCAGTGACAACAGACACACCATCATTTTACGTGCTCAGGTTTTTAAGTACCAGTTTTTTCTAAAACACAATGACATTTGACATACATCTGCTTGTGTGCCTGTGCAGGATAATATTCTCTGAAACAGCTTTGCTTACATTTCCAATTTGTAGGCTATTATCAAATACCTTGAACTTTATGTATAAGGGCTAAGAATGTTATTGTTTGTTACTGTCCATTCAGCGAATGAGCTATCACAATAGAATTAATAACAGTGGCCTGACTGGGACTTCGGTATGGCTACATGGGTAATGTTCATTACATAAATGACATCACTCTCTTGTTTTATTAGAGGAGCATTTTGCTGGCACTGAGATGTTGCCACATGCCGGAATTCCAGCCCTGCTGATTCCTGCTGACATCATGTGATGGATGAGACCCAGCTCCCCACCAAGACAAGCTTCCTGATGACACTTACCCACAGGTAACAGGGGAGTTAGATCACCCTATTGATTATTGCAGCACACGTATTTTACTCAAGAATAACAATACTCAATAAATATTGAAACGCCATCTGTACTTCTTGTCTATCTCTTTCAGTATGCATGAGTGACTAAACAAAAAGGTTATAGATCTGTTACTATGATTTCCTTGGGGAGTCATGGTTGCCATGTTCTGAGGTCGCACATTCCATTCATTACTTTGTCAGGTTTGGTATATGGATGGTGCATTGTGGGCTAGCAGGAGTAAGGGCACAGTTTTGATGTAAATGTTGTTCAACAAACTCACAGTTTCTACTAGGAAAGTATAAGCCGTCTGACATGGCACTTAAGGTTTTAGCTTGGGTTCTTATTTAATGGATCGCCCAAGTAGATTTCTTTTATATACCTAAAGAACCCTACTCACCAATTTACTGGAGGCGTCTGTTGTGTTAAGCAAAAATCTTCCTCAGCTGAGTTGGTACATCCTATGTACTGGCTGTAGGCTGTTCAAGTTTGAACCTTTCAAAGGTTCACCTTTTAGAGATACCCTCTCTGAATTCCACATATTCATATGGCTGACTATGCAGCAATTAACATAACAGTATATAGAGTTTAAATATTGAAAGGCAAGAAAATCAAGCCAGAAATATTGTGACATGAAAATATCAAAAGCAAGAATATCGATGTCAAGAATATTGACTTTTAGGAAAGTAATATTGATTTTTAAAATATCTAAGGGCCTGATTATGAGTTTGGTGGTCTTGCCACCACCAGACTGTGGCGCAGGAATGGTAGCCACAGTTTTGCAGATTTAACTTTGAAAATTGTATAGGCGGTACCTGCCATTTGCACCCGAGAACAGTCATTCCCTGGCGGTGGCACAGGAGTGCCAGCAGATTTTGAGTTCCTAGCCCGTCAGCCTATTCATGGGAGAGCCTCCAATGAAAAGGCTGGAGGTGCAGGAACAGAGGGGGCCTTACTCTCTGTGTTTCCCCCCCAATGGGATACATTCAGGGGGGCACAACATATGCCCCCCCTCTCTGTATTTCCCCCAGTTCCAACACGCATGGACGTCACCATCAATGTTGTGCTGGAACGGGAAACTACCTTTTCAATGTAACCATTACATCGCACTACATTTACAATGCAGGCATTACAGCGCAACATCCTTTACAATGCATGTCACTACAATGCATCCATTACAACGCATGACACTGCATTGCATGTCGCTACAACGCAGGCATTAAATCGCATGTAATTACAACGCATACCATTACAACGCATAGTACGCCTACACTATCCAACACTTACCCTACTGTTGCACCCCCTGGAGTTAGAATAGTAATTTTTACCACTACACTATTCAACACTTACCTTAAATACAATGTAATGGTATGCGTTGTAAAGGTATAATGCAATGTAATGGAATGCGTTGTGCGCAGTATAAAAAAAATTGTTGCAATGTAAAAACTGTGTTGTAAAGGCATGCATTATAAATGTATGCGTTGTAACGTCATACATTCTGCTGGAACTTTTTGCCCTTTCCCATTGCCGTGCCTGTTTTCAAGGCACTGCCATGGGAAAGGCCAAAGTACTGCTAACCATATTACGAGTTGTACATTTACACCTCGTAATACGGCCGGCAGTCCATGAGCGGATTTGGAGCAGTTGAGCCGGCGTTTAGCTGGCGCTGTTGGGTCAAACTCGGAATAAGGCTCTGAGGGCCATGTGTATCAAAATCTGAATTTGCGATTCTCAAAATGAGATTTTTGCTAATCACATTTTGAGAATCGCAAAACCAAATGTAATTAAAATTTCGCAAACATTTTCCGATTCCCAAACATACGCAGAATTTATTGCGAATACCAAATTTGCGATACCTTAATTGTGAAATCGCAATTAAGGAATCGCAAATCGGCGAATCTGAAACTCAGGTGCAGCTTGATGACATCCCAACCAGGAAGTGTGACTACCCATGCTGCACCTGAGTTTCAGAAGCAGAGTGAGAGGCTGGAAGGAGGGCTGAGGCACCAGTGCACTGCTACAGAGACAGAAGAAATGGCCACAGAGGATAAGCAGCAGGGGGAAACAACTAGGAAGAGAAAACAGAAGTTCTCTGAAAGGGAGCAGGAGGTGCTCATTCAGGAGATAGTGGTGAGCTATGAGCTGCTATTTGGGAAAAAATCCCTGCGTGTGCCAGAGACCCGCAAACGCAGAATCTGGGCTGACATCCAGGAAAATGTCAACTCAATAGGTGTCACCCACCGCAGTGTGGAAGACTTGCGAAAACGCTGGTACGACACGTGCCAGCGGTTTAAAGAAAAAGTTGCTGCCAGGCTAGAGGAGGCAAGAAAGACTGGTGGTGGGTCCTCCACTGCCACTGATTTCACGCCACTGGAGGAATTGGTCGAGGGGACCCTGTTGCCGGTGAGTATGAGTGGCATGGCAGACCTTGACAGCTCCGAACCCACACACCCCTGACAAGGTAAGAAGCATGCCATCACACCCCCGATACCTCCCTACTTTACCCACATACCCAGGATATACCCAGGCACCCAACAGAAATCAAAGTCTAGTGCATGCACACACAGCAATGCATTATGGGAGATGTAGTCACATGCACCAAACAGTGGAGCAGTGACAACTAGCAAGGGTCAATCAGTATGTGTGTATCAGGAAAGGCAAAATACAGACAATTAGTAAATCCAAACAGTGTACTTTCTTGCATGACAAAAGCAAGGCAAGACACCAAATTAATGTGTGCATTTATGTCCACAGCACACCCAGAAACACATGGACCGATGGCAGAAGGGGAGGACGAATCCCACACGGCGGAAGTGTCAGGGCAAGAGGAGGACGAGGAAGGCAGCCCAGTGCTCCCAGAGAAATGCCCACGGCGCATCACAGTGGCACCATTGCCACCACTGGAGTCAGAAACACACGACACAGATGAGGATGGGGAGCAAGTCCAGGGCCAGTCTGGCCAACAACACAGAGCACAGTCCCCTGCACGTCCCATTCCAGCTTTTCCAACCAGGTGCAGAGCACGTCCGTCCACAAGCACAGCTGCCGCAGGAGAGTACATGGTCTTCAGAGGGCTTAAGGGCCACATGCTGGAGGTACAGCGCCTGCAGGCAAAGACAATAAAATCAATTCAGCAGCAAATGAGGGTGGGCTTCATGGGCCTGAAGGGTGCCCTGGAGGGACTGTGCATTGAGATGCGAGAGGACAGTGCACCCAGGCGCTGGGAGAGTCAGCGCATGGACTTACATACGAGGGCTGTTAACCTGCTTGGCTCTGCCACCTCAGTGATGTCACATCACTGCATCAGCATGCAGCATGAGCTGGCACACTGCAGCAAGGACGCGGCCAGGGGACTAGCACAGGTCACATATGTGGTGGACCAGCTGAGGAAAGCAGACACTTCTGGCACAGGAGCCCTCAAGTCACTGGAGGAGGATGGGCAATCAAGCCGCAGCAGCATCACTCCACCCCTCCCACAGGACAGGCACCCTAGTGTGCGTCAGGGTAGGGCTGGCGATGCTTCAGGAGAGGGCACTGTGCACTCTGAGCAAGGGGCTACATGCCGGCAACGCCGACGTTAAGGTGCCCTGACTAACACATGGCAATGAGTGAGATAACCCATTGCACACAGACCCATGTTAAATATGAGTTTTTTGCACTGTGTGTTGAACATGTGTGGGACATTTAAAACTATATAGTGTGCAACACAGGCTGTGTGATGTGAACTTCCATGTACGTAAGGAAAATAAAACACAGTCTTGCAACAATCTGTAGCATTGTGTCATCATTTCTCACCTAGAAATAGTTCTGTATGATCTCATCTCGCCTCTGGCGCGCGGCGGCCGCGCCAATTACACCAACTGGCCTGCATCTTGGAGCTGGCCCCTCCTCATCAGATGATTCGGAATCAGTGAGCTCCACTGGGGTGCCTTTTCTGGTGGCGATGTTGTGCAGCATGGCACACGCAACCACGATCTTGCAACTAGTCTTGGGGCTGTACTGTAGTGCCTCTCCACTCTTGTGTAGGCAGGGGAAACAGCTCTTGAGTATCCCAAAGGTCCTCTCAATGGTACAGAGGGTGGCTGTGTGGGCACTGTTGTACCTCCACTCCCCAGCGGTGGCAGGATTCAGGTACGGGGTCAGTATGTAGTCAGGACCGCATATGCACTGTCACCTGTAGGGTGAGAAGAATCAGGTTAATCACTGTACTGCTGCGCTTCACTGGTGTGTCCTTGTTAGCAATGTGTTTAACTAGTAAGTAGCCATCAGCAAATTTATCATTTGTGAGTCGTCTGTGAATCCCACTGTGGCGAACGATGAATGAGTCATGGGTGCTGCCTGGGTATTTTGCTACAATGTCAGTGATAATATGCTTGGCATTGCACCCGACCTGTATGTTCAGGGAATGGTAGGACTTGCAATTCCTGAACACATACTCGATCTGAGAGGGGGGATATAGCGACATGGGTCCCATCTATGCAGCCAATGACGTGGGGGATTTGTGCAATCCGATAGAACTCCTGCTTGGTTTGGTCTAGTGCCTGTTGTGTGCTGGGGAATTTGATGTGGTGATGCAGCCTCTGTACAATTACATCAAGGAACACGTGGAAGAAGAGCAACAGTGCACTCCGAGAAACACCTCTTGCAGTGGCTATCACCCCCTGGAAACTCCCTGGTGCCAGTAGGTGTAGTAAGCACAAAACCTGTACATGGGTGGGGATGGTGTGTGTCCTGCGTCTGGGGTGTTCAAGTATGGGTCTGAGCTCCACTATTAAGTCCAGGGTGCTCTCTTCATCCAACCTGTAGTTTACATGGATCTCCTCCACAGTCCGCTGGAACAGGGTGATACACGGTCTGAAGATCCTTTCCTGGCCTCTCCTTCTTTGTGCAGCAGCTCTGATTCGCAGCCCCCTGGCTATCACATACAGCTCAGCCATTGTGGAAAAGGCCTGTGGCATTGTGGGCCTCTTTAAATAGGTTGGCACCTGGTTACCACCTGCTCTGACTTGGTGGTAATTGAGATTAGCAAATGTGCGAATTTCGGGAAATCGCAATTCGTAATTTTTTGATGCATTTCGTTTGGGATTTTATTTTAGCGAATTTTGCTATTTAGCGTGGCTGCGATTGCAAATTCGCAAAATATTTGCAGATTAGTTTTCTCGCAAAATTGCTAAATCGCTAATTTTGCTATTAATTTCGCAATCGCTATGGATCTCATACATAGGGTAACACTGTTTCCCAATTGCAAACACCTTTTTTTGCGATTTGCAGTATTTGTTATCGCAAAACAGCTTCGTACATATGGCCCGAAGTCATTAATATTTTTTGCAAAAATATGATTGTTTTAAATTATTGTTATGCATTTTTGTATATTTTTAAATGTATATGATGTAAATTTTTGTATTATTGATATAATTATCATTGTTTATATGTTTTAATATTTTTGTTTAATTGTTAGCAGTTATTAAATATAATTTAATTGCATTTTGTGTTGTTTGGTTCCGTAGTGGGTTGCGGATTTTATAGGAGTATTGGGTGGAAAGTAATTTATTTCTAATAAATTTATGATTATTTTTTATTCCAAATTCTTTCTTTTACAGATATTTAATTATGTTAATTGAGTTATTATTTTTTATTCAAAATTCTTTATTTTACAGATATTTAATTATGTTAATTGAGTTATTTTTTTAAGTACATTTTATGTGCAGATTGTGGGGTTTATAGGGTGGAAGGGTGAGTAGTAATTTATTTTTTAGTTCATTAATAATTAATTGTTGATTAATGTTAATTAATTGAAAACTAAATATGGGTGCGGTTTGTGAGGTAATAGAGGTAAAGGGTGGGAAGTAATTCAGTTTTAATTAATTTTTTGTTAATTATTTCACTAATAATTATTATGTTAATTGTTTAATTTTTTTTTGGTTGTAGGATGTGGGGTTATCTATGGGTAAAGAGTGGGAAGTAATTTATTTTCAAATAAGTAATAATTGTTTCCTAATTAAATGAATTAATTAAGTCATGGTTCATTTTGCTAATTGTTTATTTTTATTTTTTGTGGTTTGTAGGAGTTATAGGCGAGTTAATCTATTTAAATTATTTAATTATTAGCTGTTAAATACTATTATTTATTTAAGGACGATGATTTTATCTGTATAATTAATTTTTTATTTTTCATTTAGTTGTCGGTTGTGGAGTTTATCGGGGTAAAGGGTGGGACGTTAATGAATTTGATAGAATTAACATTTAGGGGCTGATTAAGATGTTGGTCAAACCCTAAACCTGCCGGTCATGCCGACTCAGCGCCGACTGGCTCTCGGAGTCTTCCAGCCCGTCAGAACCGCACCGTAATCCCCTATGGACGCTGTTTCCTCCGTCGGGATTATGATGACGGTTTCCCACAACCTCTCCGTGCTGGCCTTTCCAACACAGAAAGGCTGTCAGAAAGCGACTTTGGGCGCCATGCGGCATACGGTTGGTGTTCGAGGGGGTACCTAGGGTACCGCCCTTAAAACCCTGCACTGTGTGGCAGGCACCATGGGACAACCTCAGCCTTGCAATTTGAGGATGAAACTGATGGGCAACTTTGCCGCAGTATCCGCCCTAATGTTAAGTAATATTAATAGGGAAGCAGCAGTGTTGGCAGCACACTGAGGACTCACCAATTTAGCTCTGGGAGACCAAGATCGTGCACTACCTAAAAATATTGAAGAAACTTATGCAACTATGAGTAGAGATAATTTGGGAACCAGATCTAGTAAATCACAGATTAATGGTAATTCTGAAAGGATAACTTGAAGCAGCCATCAGACTCTTCTACTAATAAGTGGGATATTAAGAAACGACTAAAGCACAGGGTGTATCTCTCCAATATAAGTCCACTGAAAATGCTATAATTTACCTAACCATGATTATATTAAAATGTTTGATAGGTCTCAGGATACTGATACACGTTGCTCTTGTTCCTTTCAGGATTCATCTGAAAAACACTCGAAGAGAGGGGGGCGATCGTATCGCAGATCAGAGGAGTACGTGAAACCAAAGAAGGACTCAGGACGCTCTTCCCATTTTAGATTAAAACAGGAAGGCAAATCTAAACAGTCCAATACTCAATTCATAGAGACAAAGATGGCTGGCTTTAAAGTCATTTAGACAACAATGAGGATTTTGGCTTAAGCGCAGTAAGGCTACGCCAATATTATAGTCAACAAATTAGATGCCAGTACTGCACAACTACTACAAAGATACACAAGAAAATGAGTTATAAATCTCTCATTTTCACAGACCACTCTTTCAGTCAAGATTTCATCTAATCAAATGATTTTATTTTTTGTATTTTAACTTATTCTTTTTCTTTAAGATTTTACTAGTATTGCAAAAGAGGAAACTATAGATATTTGGCTTTTTACTCAGTCCAACATATCTTGCATAAATACATGGAAAGGGGAACAGGGGCCCTAGGTGCCAAAAGTTTAAAAAGGTTTGTTTGAAGTGAAAGCGAATGAGAAATTTAGAAATGGAAGAAGGTTTACATGACTCAATTCAAAACACTCAACTGATACACACAAAATTACATTCAGACAGACAAATAGTGAGGGAAAGAAAGGAAAGAAGGTGTGTTGAAGTGTAATGGCCCTGCACTAGTCCTATTTATAATGGCAGGTGAAACCAACTCAACTAAATTGGGAAAGATATTTTTTATACAATCAACAATTAGACCATCAGCAATTTTTCATTTGAACAACAAAGTTACAAATGATTGGCCTAAACATTTAGGTAAACAAGGTCGACGTGTTTCGAATCCCCTAGAATCATGGGATTCTCCTCAGGACCGTGTGACAATCAATCTGAAAGACATAAATTCAAAAACCATACTGTCAGTCATATTCTCGGGCAACTCTCAACTTAAACATTCAGTCCAGCAAACACTCAGATCGTACCTGTACTTCTACTGGAGCCTTGTCTGTCAGTGAGCTGTGAAGGAAGAATGGAGAAGGGGGCTATAAGTTGTCATAATCAAGTGAGATGTCCTTGGTAGAGGAAGGGCGTTTTTTATGTTACTCACTTAATTGCTTCTGAAAGCGGCCTCCTGGGTCCACTTTGATCCGGTAACGTGATACAGAATACTGCTTTTTAATGAAGTTTTTGTAAATGTTCCTGAAAAAGATACCCAAGAGGTGCGTGAAACATTGTGCTTTGTTGTTCGTGCTGAAAGTGCATCCAATCTCTGTTTGTTAAAAACATTCTGGTAATCAGAAGTACTCGGTCAGTGGCAAATCGTAACGCGCGCTGTATTGTGCAAAAGGTGACATTTCCTCATTCTTAAAAAGCTGGTTACTATTTTAGAAGGGCGCTGTTGCTAAACTCCTGTTGAATTCGGGGAGGTGTCACAAAGTGTGTGTATTACGAAAGACGACTCGTACTCGCAAGTGTGAGGAAGTTGTAAAAGTTGCGCAATACCCTCACTTTACATAAAGTTACTAGCTATCGCCAAGCAGACGGAGATTTCTTTTTTATTTGGGAAACCGATTCCTCATGGGGCGTTGCTGCAATCGGTGAAACGCCATGCAATTGTTCCAGGTAGGCGGGTTTAAATCGAAACTCAGTTCCGGGCCAGTGGAGCACTGGGAATTGTAGTCAAAATTCTAGTGCGCGTTAAACGCTAGGAAATGAAGTTGACGGTCAAATGCACATGAATGGACTGGCGACAATTCAGAAGGGCTGGAACGCAAGCTGGTGTGTGATGAATCCGATTGTTGTAACTTTGCGGATGTGTCCGATTCCTCATGGGGCGTTGCTTCAATCCGTGAAACGCCGTGAAATTGTTCCGGGTAGGCAGGTTTAAATCGAACTCAGTTCCGGGCCAGTGGAACACTTGAAATTGTAGTCTAAATTCTAGTGCGCGTTAAACACTGGGAAAAGAAGTAGACGGTCAAATGCACGTGAATGGACTGACGACGCACGCTTTTATGTGTGATAAATCCGATTGTTGTAACTTTGCGGGCGTGTCAAGCGATACTGAATGCAGGGTGTTAATCGGATGAATGGTCAAGCAATGATATCATGCAGCACATATATCAAGAATACCCAATGATATAAGGTTACAAGTTGTATAATTCAGACATCTCATTCAGGCCTCTAGTTGTAGTATTAAATTTTAGAATGAGCATTGCTTCTCTCTGTCTTAATTTGGCCTCCAGATCCCCACCTCTCAGGTCAGGTTCAACTTTGGATATTACCGTCCATCTTAGATCATTATCCCCATGGGCTTCATCGATCCAGTGTTGGACTAAAGGGGCTGTTATCACTTTTTTCTTGATCCTGGATTTGTGTTGTGAAATCCTTTGTCTGGCTTCCTGGTTGGTCTTTCCTATATAGAGTTTGTTGCATGGACCCAAAATACCATAGACTAGATTGCGCGTTTTGCAGTTTGTGAAGTGGTAGTGTTTCCACGATATAACAATCAAGGACCCCCTGTTTCTAGAGAATAATCCGTAATCCAGGGAAATAATCAGTGCGAAAAAGAAGAAGGCCTAGTGTCAACATTCAAAGGGTAAGGGAAAATGTACAGAAAGCACACAACTGAATTAATTAAAAAAGGAGAAATGCATTTATTGTAGATATAGAAATAAAACAATCATATTAAAAACATTGCAATAAATGATTCAAATAGTATCAACAGTTCTAAGAGTAACCTAGTAACTCATTAATCATGTACATCTATCACAGTTGCAAAAACTAATTTTTAAAAAAATCAAGACAACAGACGAAATAGGACATAAATCACAATTATTGGAAGAATTTCATAAGAAAATCTGGTGGCAAACAATGTAAATCGACGCGCGTTTCGGCGTTACGGGGAACGCCTTCATCAGGAGCCACAAAAAAAGCTAAAACCTCTGGTGGTATGTGTAACGGATTTCTCAGATAAATACAGAAAAACGATGCAATTCTTTTATTTTGCGTCGTTATTTTAAAACACTCATATGGATACAGTTAGTAAAAAGTAGTGTTAACAGCCTTACAATCAGGATAATATCTCATAAGGCTGCTAAAGCATTCATGTCCCTTAAACAGAGGAAATCTTTGGGTTCATTGGCTCGTATGTAGCCGCTTGAAGATGGGAAGGCCACGGTATGATGGAGTATTTCGTCAGTGGCGGTTGCTGGAAGACTATCGTGAATGTCACGATCTAGATGTCTGCATATACACTTTCGTTATGGCGAGAAACTGCTGCTGATCCACAACCATTTGAGGGAGGCAATGCCTTGCTAATATTATCCGCCCGGGAATAAGGAAGTCGTCAGCGTGTGCAGCAACCAGCGGGGGCCGCGGAACTACTCTCTGCTGGCGTCCCGTAGCCGTTGAAATACGACAAGAAACGGGCAGTATAAACCTTGTTTCGGGGATAAGGAAGTCTTCAACGTGTACAACAACCTGTAGGCGCCGCGGAACTGATCTCAGCTGGCGTCCCACAGCCGTTGGGATAGGAAGTGAACTTCCTAATGGTTGTTCCATATTCAGGAAATGGTTAACAAACAGAACTTGATACTGTTTTAGCAAAGGCTCAAATGAGACATAAGGAAACAGATTAATGGGGACATTAATGGCGAGTAATGGGTGGCGACTGGCGAGGAACTAGCGTTTGCATAGTGAGTCTGTAACTTAGTGATGACAATAATACAGTACCCAAATCAATTCCTAAACTGTGACATACCTCTAGTTAGGTGAGCTTTCATATAAACCTAACGGAGGAACTAGCGTTTGCATAGTGAGTCTATGACTTAGTGATGACAATAATACAGTTCAATTCATAAGCTGTGACATACCTCTAGTTAGGTGAGCTTTCATATGAACCTAACGGAGGTAAAAACAAAGGTATACAGCAGATAAAGAGAGCATTGACTTTCTGGACCTAACGATTTTTGCAGCGGAAAACCGAATTGAGACAAAAACTTTCAGAAAACCTACTGCAAAAAATAGTCTGTTGTCCTATTACAGCTATCACCCACAACCATTAAGAGACAACCTACCTTACAGTCAGTTCTTACGTCTCAAAAGGAACTGTAGTCAAAAAAAGGATTATGTAACACAATCTAAAGCTCTCAGCATCAGACTCCAACAAAGACATTATAAAAAATCCACAATATCGAAATGTCAAAAAAGAGCCTCAAATCAACCCAGAGAAAACCTCTTGACAACTTTTGAAAAAGCGGAGAACAAGGACCTCATGACCTGCGTCACAACATTTGGACCTGCATCATATCAGGTTAACAAACTGATAAGCAAGAATTGGCACATCGTAAACACCGGAAAGTTCAACTGGCCAAAACCTCGTTTTGCGAATAGACGAACAAAGAATCTGCGCGACATGCTGGTACATACATACCCGCCCAAAACAAATCAACCCAACCAATCCTATCAGGAATATCAACATGACACCAGTGACGGGCCATTACCCATGTGGCTCCTGCACAGCCTGCACATCCACTTCAATGTCAAAGACTCTACAGCTGTCTGCAACATTCACATGGACCCAAAAGCAACACAGTAATTGTAACACCTCGCACGTGATCTATATGATCACTTGTCCCTGTGACAAGAAATATATTGGCATGACTTGCAGGAAGGTCAAACTACGCATAGGGGAACATAAAAGCAACATTCGCTTACACAAGAATACTACCAAGCTCTGTGCACACTTTACTGAACAAAAACACAACATTGAGGACTTGAAGTGGACAGTTATTGAAAGAATACCAGACACAACACCCAATGCTGATAAAGTATTATATGAAAAAGAACAGCGTTGGGTGGACCGCCTTAAGACCAATCAGATCGGTCTAAACGATGACATTTGCTGGCACCACTTTGCACGCTAAAATTTCTTTGAAAAATGAACAATAGACCCCAAAGAAGTACTACTCTTTCTGCAGTACGAAAGTCACGAGATTTGGATTTGTAAATATATGTGATATCCATATTTCAGTGTCAAAATTCATTTTTTCAATTCTTATAAGTAACGCCATGATAATTACCACATCGTTTTGGTGTTCACTTATAATTGACTTCGAGCGTGATAAACAAATCTCAACCTGTTTTTTTACATAGTCCTAATTTGTTCTCATCTTGCTATAAGTCCCATTTCTATTTTCTTGAAATGCCCTGTAAAAACGCCATTGTAAGCGTGCTCCTGGCGTCCAGGAGGCAGAGTCAGCACAAGACGCGGCACACTTCCAAAGCGGGTGAGTTTCTTCCCGCATTTGCTAGCGGTGAATCGCCAAGACACGGCACTGTACTAACCTAAGCCTGGTATCGTTATAGCCTGGGACAATGTCCTTTCCTCCTGATGAAACCTTGATTCTTCATTTCTAAGGTAAGACCTCACCTGAGGTAACTCGGATCGTTTCTCTGCCTTCAACATGGATGATTATCCATTCCCCCCTCTTTACCTTCCTTTGTTTTTACCTCCGTTAGGTTCATATGAAAGCTCACCTAACTAGAGGTATGTCACAGCTTATGAATTGAACTGTATTATTGTCATCACTAAGTCATAGACTCACTATGCAAACGCTAGTTCCTCCGTTAGGTTTATATGAAAGCTCACCTAACTAGAGGTATGTCACAGTTTAGGAATTGATTTGGGTACTGTATTATTGTCATCACTAAGTTACAGACTCACTATGCAAACGCTAGTTCCTCGCCAGTCGCCACCCATTACTCGCCATTAATGTCCCCATTAATCTGTTTCCTTATGTCTCATTTGAGCCTTTGCTAAAACAGTATCAAGTTCTGTTTGTTAACCATTTCCTGAATATGGGATAAATGCTAGGAGTGACCCCACCTTTCTCTTTAATAATTTTTAGGTGACCTCATATACCGTAAACAGAAGGGTAAGACTAATAAGTTTATAAATCTACCCACCAACATCACAAATAGTGATATGTTTTTCTATCTGTGTTAAATGTTGTATTTGTCCTGACGAATGCTCTTAGACCACCCTGGCCAACAGAGCAGAAACATGTCGACGTTCTTGCAATCTTATTAATCATATGCTATGGATACCTAACTTCCTGCGAGCATACCCAACCATTTTTAACCTAGCAGTCCAGCGATACTAATAAAGAGTATCTAAGTCGTCTGGAAGCTTTTTTAACAAAACCTTTTTGCGCACTCTCAGTGGGGTAACTCTACATTCTCTGGAGACTGCCACAAAACCAGAGAACGCCTCGGGTGAGGCTGGCAATTTACAAATTGTTAAACCCAATGATTGCTGCCATAACGTTTGTGTGGGGCGGCCAACAACATATACCGCTTACGTTATACACAACGTTTATGAGGGTTTTCCAAATACTTCTCTTGGTATTAGTGGTTACAAGTGTCCTATCCACCTTTGATTAATCCTGCCTAATTCTGGGGAACAGATAGGACAGCTATTCCTCTTCCCTCATCTTGATGAACTCGACTCCTTTGTTGGCCCATGACCAGGACTGTTCCAGGATAGCCGTTTATGGGATGCCTTTCAACGTGTCAGACAGGCTGCCAGCTGCACTTGTGCGTTTGCGCAACGGCTCCTGTGTCATGCCTACATCAAGCCACTTCCAGCTTGCCATGAAATGCTCCTTTTATCCTTATGGTGTGAGGAGCACATCTGTTCATTCATGCTGCTGGATTGGATGGCGGTCCTTTTTGCAGAAGCTGATTTGGATCTTCTTTTGGAACTGCTTGCCTTCGAAGCTGCATGTGCTTTCTTGGATCTGTAACTACTTAACAGCATCCATAACTGTTGGCAACTAATTCAATATTATCTCAATATTTCTCGTCTCCTTCTGACAAAGATTGTCAGTCACCTTTGACTTTGGCCCTGTCTGTATTAGCTTTGACTTTGTTGACCTCTGCGGTCTGTTTCGCTTGGCACCACAGAACTGAGGAAGGGGAGGCTGTCATATGTCTTTAGGCGTAATTGTCGCATAGTATGAGCCCAGATTTCATCATCCAGCTGACGCACACGTAAATCCATGACTTTGAAGTCTTGCAAGTAGCTTTGTTCAGGTCTGTCACATGGGAACCGTCTGCAGAGCTTGATCTCTCTGTGCTCCTGGAGTACTGTCTGCACATTCTGTCCGTGGTCGGAGAACAATGTCCCTTGTCGTTCTGTTCTCGTTAGGCCCTATCACCACGACTCAACAGGGTCTCACAGCTACGAGTGATCACGGGTGCCTCTTAGGTGTTATGGGGCAGTGGGCTAGCTGCACCACACTTGGGGCGGGGTCTATCCAGAGAGAAGAGCGACACAGCACATGTGATTTACATTCCACCTTCTATGGGATGAGGCGTGGGTTCTGCTCACAAAGTAGCGCTATCCTCTTCAATAAAGGGGCGTCCCCCAATTCGCACTCGAGCAATAAAGTCTGGTGAAAGTTGAAAAAGTTGAATAAAGAAAATTCAATGATTATATTTCATCATCCTTGTTTTTTATTTACCTAAAATTGAATTCCATATGTACTCAATCTCTTCTTCAGTTCCAAATCATTAATGCATGATTCTTATAGAATATTCAGCTTGAATCCAATTACCCAATGCATTTCGGGCCTTTGCCCTTCATCAGGGAAATTGCTACAAAGTTCAAAAGACATTATCAACAATCAGTTGCGGAGCAGGAATACATATTGGTTACATCACTTATGTTAAAAACGAAAGAGTGTTCATCCAATGATCCATATTGTCTCGTGAAAAAAAACGGAAAGTAAAAAGATTCGGTGTGACACTCGTAATGAGAGTGCTGACGGTTTTGAATAATGATGACGGATCTGATGTGATCATACGAAAGCAGGTGTATTAAAAATAACTCGCACTATGAATTTCAAACACGAGTATTTGCCCCATAAATCACAAGGTGCTCATGGAGGCGATGTGTGTTTGCCAAAAGGTTTGAGCAACTAAGTTCAGCGGCGTGCGATGTTAATGCTGACATGGCGAAAGTGACTGGAGTGCCTTAAACACTTACCTGGATATTTAATGCTGTAAACGCTTAAATGTAGAGGTGCTTCGTAATGTGATCTGTATAATAACCATAGGTATAATGTGGTCATTTTTATCATTTAAGATCGTATACGTCGAGTGCTGGGAGCAGCTCCGGGTAGAAGCTCAATCGGCGATTTCAGCGGAGTGCGTTCACAAGCGTTGTTGCAGCGTAAAACGAAACGCGAGATGGCGAGGCGCCATATAGTGATGTCAGAAGTGACTTGAAATATTCAAAAGTGGTAATATGGTCAAAAATGCCCATGTAAATAAACGAACGTGATAGTTGCCGCCCCAATGTCAGGGGCAACTTAAATATATTCGATAAGATTTTCGAGCTGGTGTACTATGCAAATAAAAAACACCGAAGTTGTTAACATCACGGATCACGTAATGCTAACTACTGAAGATTTGTGGTTTTCTATATGAAAACGAGTCGAATATTGTTCAAATGGAAAAAATGAGTATAGTGACGGCTACTGTATGAATGGTGTGATACTGACTCTGAAAGTGAGGCACTAGGAAACAATGTAATCCTACAAAATTATTGTATACCAAGGAAAATAAAATCAATAGAAAACATGTTCATAGTTACAATGTACATTGATGATATGCCATATATCTGTCAAAGAACACAGCAAAATTCAAATTTTTCATTAATGTCCATTCGGGCTGGTAGTGTTGAAATGATATATCCAATAGGTCTCACTTTGGAGTAAGTGTTTAGAGTTATCACGTCCTTGCTCAATAGTGACTTGTTCTAGTACACAAAAGCGAAGTTGGCTGATGTTATGCTGAATTTGATTGAAATGAACTGCTACTGATGATTTCTGATTATTCATGCAAATGTTACTTTTGTGTTCATTGATACGGATGCGGATTTTTCGTTCAGTTTTTCCAATGTAAACCAATCCGCATGGACATTTCAATAAATATATACAATTTTCACTGTTGCACGTGACAATGACTTTCATTTTGATTGTAATGCCCGTTTGTGGATGTCGAATAGTATCTCTTATGATAGCATTGCAGTTCCCACAATTCAAGCATGGTGATGTGCCTTTGCATTTTTCGGACTCGCCTTTTGATGTTTCGAGCAGTTGTTGAAGATTGCGAGTGCGTTGATAAGCAAATTGTGGCATAGATTTCAAAATACCGTTGAAATCAGTTTCAAACTTGAGCATAGGCCAGTATTTTAGAATGATTCTCTTGATCCAGTAGCTTGCTGTTGAATATTTAGACACAAATACTATTCTGTTAGTCATTAGTTGTTTTGGGTCTGAGTAAATCTTCTCTTGTTTTGGTTTCAGCCTTTGTCCTTGCTTAACTTATCACTGTAATTGGATATCCTATCTCCCTGAATTTTTGAATGCACTTGTCTAGAATGTGTTTGTATAGTTCTTTGGTAGATGATATCCTCTTGAGTCGAAGTAGTTGCGAATACGGCAGGTGCTTTTTCAGTGAAGGCTGACGGAATGAGTGATAGTGTATGCCTGGCATACCACTTGCACATTAATGAAGAGGTGGTGTTTTCAGTTGCGATAAATTTGTTCACTTGCCTGTGGTTTACACAAGGCCAATGTGGGTTCTGTCAAATGCTGTTCACGGTGATTGCACAGTGCCGGAGGCTTGTCCACACTGTGCAATCATTGCGAACAGCACCTTGCACAGCTCAAGCTTACCTTTTCTGCAACTCAAGGAGATTTTTCCTCAAGTGGCAGCTTTCTCAACACGAATGGGTAGTTTCTCAACGCGAGCGGTCGCGAGGATGCGCGATCACTCACAATGAGAAACCTTACTCTGTGTAAAGTGGTGTGCGGGAAACTCCGCGAGCAGGGCGGAGTTCACCGCCCAGGGTTAAGGGAGACTGACTGCAAGACTACCGTGGGACATTCTTAGGTTTGCAGGGAGGTTTGCCTCCATAGCACTTTTGTTGGACCCAATACCGGTCAGGTAGCATTTCCTTAAACTTTTAGCTTTTTCCGCCTGTGTTTTGCTGATTCTCTTGTGTGGCCTCTGGGCTCCGGGCACTTTGCCACTGTAAATACAGAGGTATATTTACAAGCCCCTATCACCACAGGAACGTCACTTTTTTTGACGTTCCTGTGGCGATATGGGCTTCACCTTATTTACAAAGCATTGTTAAACCACCTAATGTGGCTTAACGCTGCCTTGTAAATAAGGCACCCATTCAACTATACTTAGCGTGAAAGGGGTGAGCAATGGGTATTGCAGTGGGCCTTCCACTGCAACACCCATTGATTGTGATGCTGCCCCATATTTAGAAGGGTGGAGTAAATATGGGGCAGCGCCAAAATTAAGACCAATAAAACCTGTTCTTAACATGGCACAACGAGGAGAACTGCTTTATTTCTCCTTGTTTTTGCTGTTTCTATTTGTGCTGCATTGTTTAGCCCACATGGAAACAGCAAAACGTCATGCATGATTGTTTATGTGCAAGAAGGTGCCCTTTCCTGCACATAAACAATCATTTTAAAGATGACGAGTTGCAACTTCTATGTGTGCTGCCCAAAGCTGCACACATAGAAGTTACAAATCTCCATCTAAGATTGTTTATGTGCAGGGACACCTTCCTCCACATAAACAATCATTCTCCCCAAAGCAGGCACCCTTGCACTACTGTGCAAGGGTGCCTACGTTGGTGCTAGGCAGCTGTAATTAGCGCCAGCACAGGGGGAAATGCAGGGTTGCACCATATTGTTGTAAATATGGTGCAGCCCTGCAGTTCAAAAGTGGCGGAGCGCAGAGTTAAGTCAAGAAGGCTAACGCAGCGCTCCGGCACTTCTTTATAGATATGCCCCCCAGTGTGAAAGTGCACGCACCCTGCCTACCCATTTTGTGTAGTGGCACCGACACGATATTCTGAACCATGTGCTGGTCCACTATCTCCAACCAGTGAGTGCAGATTGGCAGCTATTGCGATTAAATTAATGAGCCCCCTGCCAGGGCAGGCAGCTGCATGCACGCACCTACACCTATGGTGACCGCGATTGCTTGTGCCTCCTGACATCACAGACTAGTGTATGAGCACTGACACACATATTAGTTAAACCTGTGACCAGTCTACTGTTGCAGACTTAAGCGGGTGCACTTGCACCGTAGGTCCTGGGTACTATTGGGCATATTTAAATAAAATTGGAGCGCGGAACTGTGCAAAATTCAAAAGCACTGTTCCCCTACGGCAAAAGAAGATTCCTAGCACTAGCGCAGGCACCCTGCTGCCATTTTGCTAGGGTGCCTGTGCTGCAGGGGTGATGCTTATGTGCAGGAAGGGACACCTTCCTGCTCATAAACAATATTCTTGTGATTTGTTCTTTCCATTTGCGCTGCAGAATGCAGCACACATGGAGAGAGCAAAAATTGAGGATAAATTAATAATTTCTCCTTATATCACCATTCTAATGGCTCGTAATCCATGGCATTAGAATTACGCTATTTTTCGCGGTGCCTCAGCCTTGTAAATCTAGGGCAGTGTCAAAAAGCAAAGGGTGTTGCCGTGGAAAGCCCACATCAACACCCATTGCATGCCCCTTTGCTGTAGAGGACTGCGGTGGAAAGGGGCATATTTACAAGGTGGCATTAAGCCAAGTTAAGTGGCTTTGCGTCACCTTGTAAATATGGGAAATGCTGCTTCACTACCTGGACAGTGTGCGCACTAGCGCAAATGCACCCATGTAGTGAGAAATACGAATGTGTATTTTTACTACCTATGAGGCCAGCTCTTCCCCATAAGTTAACATGTGGAAGTGATTGACATCACTTCGGGCTGCATTAGTGGCTTGCAGCGGAGCAGCCTCATGATGTTTCATATCTATGGATTGGCCATGCCAAACCCTTTCAAATGGTAAAGGGGGTTTTGTTATAACTCACTTACGGAATACAGTAATTTCTATGCTTCAAGAGTCTTGTTTGCTGCCGAGCCTGGTTCCAGTGGACACCAGGTGTCGGGCAGCACATCTGTCCATTCCCCAAGCGACAGCAATTAACCATTGGCATCTAACGAGAATGGCAGACCTCTGCTATTCGAAGGCTGAATGGGATAGATTGTAGATAGAAGTTCTGACACTTAGGGGCACATTAGGATGTCGGGCGGACTTTGTCTGCCGCCATCCCGTCGTAAAAAGGGACTGCCCGCCATAAGGATGGGGGTCCCGTGGGTGCCATTAGGATGTGCCCGCCACAGTGGCAGGCGCATCTTGCATTCCTAACATTGTGGCGGGCGGTTCACTCAGCACCGCCCGCCACAATGCCAAGAAAGCATGTTGTGCATGGAACTACAAGGGGGTACCATAGGTACCCCTCATGTGCACCCCCTACCCCCGGGAGTCCCTGGGGGCCCGCAACGGGCCTCCCAAACACACTCTGCATGCCTTTCTGTGGTGGCAATGTCACCACTGAAAGGCATTTCTTAACCCACATTCTAATATGGCTGGCAGTGTCTTTCCGCCACCACCACCATTTTGAATCCTTTTCTCCCCGGTCGACATGTCGACTGGGTGGAAAATCGGCGGATGGTCTTTCAGTCCGCTGCGGACCCCCCAGGATTGTAATATGGTGGGGGGTCATTTCTGCATGGATGGCATGCGGATCGCCCCACTGTGGAACTAAGACTTGTGTCTTGAGACCGGATTGTCTAGTGCAGAACCCCAGAAATCTTGCCTGTATCTAAGGTGTATGTTTTCTGTACTATGTGCCTCGTTTCGTTGTTCGCGCCACATCTCTCTTGTGTGACATGCCGACTGCATACTCACCGCGTGCGGTGGTAATTCACAAGGTGCAACCTTCAGATGTATGGGTATACCCGTAGTAGTGCCTCATTATACCTCATGGGGCTCTGCTGAACTTGCGCCTGTGTGTGACCGGACTGGTTTTGTGCAACCTGTATCATCATGCTCCGAATGTTGTGCCTCCTTTCCAGGGAGTTACGGCATTTGCAACTCTTCATTGTGTATTGAGAATTTCTTGACGCAACCCATCTCAATGTGCACTGGTCATTGTGCCTCATTTCCAAGGAGATCCAGAGATTGCAACTCTTTTTGTTTGAAACCTGAAGTGTCTGGTGCGACTCATACCAATGCACATTATACGCTGTTTCTGGATCGCCTGGTCACAATTCTGATCTTTGGGGTTCCTCCTCCGATCTAGAGCTTCCCCTGGGTTACTCCCCATTAATCGTCTGTTCCCTTTTTGACCCTCATCGCGGCAGAACAACTGCCCTCTCCACACCTGGGACACCCCCTGGTGACAGGTAGTAGCGAATGAGAGACTAATTAGTTTGAAAAAACACTTCCGCAAAAATGGTTTGTACTTGTGGCCCATAGCGTTTTTAGACCTATGGGTGAACTTCGAGTTGCTGCTAACCTTGCCTTGTTTACGTTTACCTTCTAATTAAAACTTTCTATGTATCCCACCTGATTCCCAAGGACCCAGACTAAATGTGACTTCAGACGTGTGTGGCTTAGTGTCCAGGAGGCAGGGCTGGTTATCTTTCATCAGGTGGTATAGGACAATCGGAGTGAACACAGAGGGTGGAGGGAGGCTGGGGCCACAGAGTCTGCAGGGTGTGATCCATAGACCTGCAGGCCAACAGTAGTGCATATGTGTGTGAGAGTGTTCCATACCGACTGGGCGGGTAATTATTGCATTGTGTAGCTGTGCAGAGTTAGCAGTGGCATAGCTGCACACTTTGCTGCCTGTGGCTGTCCCTGCCTTTCCTGCCCAATGGCGGCCGCATTAAAGAGTGGGGGTGCTGGTGATCCCTGCCTTTGACATGGCGTCAAGAGGGGCGGGGGTGCTGCAGATTTCTGCCTTTGCCGCAAGGGGGTGGAAGGGTGCTGACAATTACTGCATTTGCCGGGGGGGGGGCTAAAACGCATGTAAGAGCAGGGGGTCTGTCGGCCACCCCCAAAACTCATGCCACAGGGAGTGGACCAACCCCCCTCTTGCTATGCCACTGGGAAGGAGTGTGTGAGTAAGAGGGAAAGTCAGTAGACCACCTGGGATTCACTGCACTGACCGGAGGTGCTGCTTTATATGTTGATTTCATGCCAAAGCCATAACACATTTGACATTGGCTCAACCGATGTGGCTCCGACCTGCGGTGCTGCTAAAACGTGTTGTTCTTTCACATATCTTTGAGATTATTGTGAACCAGGGTGTCCCCTATAACTGTGCAACATTGTATTACCAGGATTGCTAGGATGCGTCGGGGATTGAAAGTGTGTTGCGTGGCATAAGGGTGCTCTCTCTCTCTCTCTCTCTATTGGAAGGGGTTGGATTAGGAATTGTCCACAGTATGCATATTATTGATATCATAACTGTCCGAGTGGGCCTAGTACTGCGAGTAACATTTCCAAATTAATTTCATGCCCAAAAGTACATGATGTTCATATTATAATGATTGACTATGTGTGTTGTATATAAACTTTATTTAGATACATCCTGTGTGTTCTCTTTTGTGACGCTAAGTGTATTTATCGCATGTGACTGCTGTCCCTTTCCTTTACAGATTGCCTCTGAGGAAAGCCTGACTTCTCAGTGCAAAGCTACCCAAGGGTGAGCACGGGTTATACAGTGAGTGTAATCACTTCCACCCCTTCATGAGAACGGAAGTGTCTGCATGGCTAGGGCATCCCTTCAGCCAACCATAAAATGTTGGTTCTAACACACATGTAATTTGTCTAAATCAAACATGTCTTGTTATCTGAAAGGTTCTAAAGCTTCTTAGGCTCTTCCAGTGTTCAGATTACTCTCCAAAGGCAGCTATTTGATGTTGACTTATCAGGCCTGCTGTGGGACAAAAACAGGAATTGCCTATTTGGTGTTGGTTTCTGAATATGTGACCTGTTGTACGCAAGTACTATTTCTGCCAGTACAGATATTGATGCGATGTTCTGGCCTTCGATAAAGCTCTTGGAATGAGCACGTTGATGCTTTGAGCAGACTGAAAGCCGTTTTGTTTCATATGGATGTGTCCTTCACAAGTGCAAGGGAAATGTTTGATCTTCGAGTTGCAAGGGCTTCTTCTGAGGTACTGTTGCTACTCTAAACTAATTTCCCACATCATTTTCAGGGCGATTGTGCACAGCATTTTTAACATGTCTAGTACTGCTGGGTAGAGCACGTTTTTAAGTTAATTGGCTCTGTGTTGGTTAGTACCTTCCAGACAGGACTTATTCTATCTTTCATACACTCCGCATTGGGAAGGATTTTAGGAGGCTTACCGCTGGTCCTGTTTCTAATTGTTAGGGCTCTGATTTTACTTTTTCTGTTCTGCAATGGATGTTTCACCCCCCCAGGATAGCTTGACTCCAGTGGAATGGAGAGCACAAGACCCAAGTCTGAGCATACCCGTCCCATTCAGAATGACAAATGGAAAAAGAACAGTTGATGCCAAGCCAGGTCCTCCCTGGACAGGAACCAAGCATCCTAGGACGAGTTTCAGGGTTTCACCCCTCGTCAGCCAGAATAGCTTGACTCCAGTGGCATGGAGAGAACGGGACCCACGACTGGGCATAACCGTCCGACTCGGGTGACAAATGCAAATCCAATTTGAACCTAGGAATATGCAAATCAGTCTTGCCCTGTGCCTCATGGGAACAGTCCAGCCTGAACTGCCACACCCCTCATCAGCCAGGATAGCTTGACTCCAGTGGCATGGAGAGCACGGTACCCATGTCTGGGCACACCAGTCCCACTCTGGGGGACAAATGCAAAAAGAACAGTTGGTGGACAGAATGTAGAACAATGTCATGCATTCAACCCAGTACAGAGATCTGGACCTAAATGCATTGTTTCTTTGCTCACCATCCCCATTTCCATGGGGAAGCTGTATGAGGACCAGGTGACAGGGAGGCCGATACTCAAGAAAAAGCACTATTCTGACAATCAGGAAGGAATAGGAAGCGAACTAGTAGAAGGGATTGAAGTAACCTTGAAGAACCCTACCCCCACAAGATAAGTGGGATCCTCCACAACAAGGTATAACCTAAGTTACATGTTGCATAGCCGCAATGATATACGGTGGTCACCCCTGATACAGCACAGATAATATAAATGAATATCTATAACCAGGTGGAACATTTCTATCTAAACAACGTTTAATGAAGACAAGCCCATGAGAATCAGACTAATGAATGAAAAAAACTGTATCCTCATGAGACTTCATATGCTATAATTCCCTCAAAATTTCTGAGAGAATTTTTTAAACTAACAAACCCGTCCTGAAGAAGGTGTTACAATCAACACAAGACACCGAAACGCCGCGTCGACCTTTTGGGTTTTTTAAATAAATGATGTCTATTTGAATGTATACATTTTTTTATGATCGCAAAACTGTAACTGTAGTGTTTTTAATAAACTGTTTTTTTACACTGATAAAGCTTATAGTCTTCTGACTAATGTGATGATTGATAGACAGGGTTCCTAGACTGACGGTTAGCTTATATTTGAAAACTGAGTGTATGTTAAGTGATATACCATCTTGTCCTTGACAGTGGAGATACCCCTTGAACCTTTGGGTAGGGTCAGTCTACACTGTAGGGTATATACCCCCACCACCTAGGGACATCTTGTATTTTTTTGCATCTTTGCTCAACATGCCATTCCAGTCTGAAACCAGAAACATGCAAATCAGTCTTGACCCTGTGCCTCATGGCAACAGTCCAGCACGAACTGCCAAGCCAGGTCCTCCATGGAGTGTCCCCATGCATCCTAGTACCGGTTTCTGGGTTTCACCACTCATCAGCTAGGTAGCTTGACTCCAGAGGCATGGAGAGCACAGGACCAGCGTCTGGGCATACCCATCCAACTCTGGGTGACAAATGCAAAAAGAACAGTTGATGAACAGAATACAGAACAATGTCATACATTCACCCCAGTACAGCAATCTGGACCTAAATCCATCGTTTTTTTATTCACCATGCCATTCCAGTTTGAACCCAACCATATGCAAATCTGTCTTGACACTGTGCCTCATGGCAACAGTCCAGCCCAAACTGTTCAGCCAGGTAATCCCTGGACTGGAACTAAGTATCCTAGGACCCGTTTCAAGGTTTCATCCCTCATCAGCCAGGATAGCTTGACTCCAGTGGCATGGAGAGCACGGCACCCACATCTGGGCATACCCGTCCCACTCGGGGTGACTAATGCAAAAAGAACAGTTGGTGGACAGAATGCAGAACAATGTCATACATTCACCCCAGTACAGAGATCTGGACCTAAATCAATCATTTTTTGTCCACCATGCCATTCTAGTTAGAACCCAGCCATGTGCAAATCAGTCTTGACCCTGTGCCTCATGGAAACAGGCAAGCCTAAACTGCCAAGCCAGTTCCTCCCTGAACTGTAACCAAAATTCCTAGACCGGTTCCGAGGTTTCACCCCTCATCAGCCAGGATAGCTTGACTCTAGTGGCATGGAGAGCACGGGACCCACGCCTGGGCATACCAGTCTAATTCGGGGTGACAAATGCTAAAAGAACAGTTGATGGACAGAATGCAGAACAATGCCATACATTCACCCCAGTACAGTGATCTGGACCTAAATCAATTGTTTTTTTGTCCACCATACCATTCCAGTTTGAACCCAGCCCTATGCAAATCAGTCTTGACCCTGTGCCTCATGGAAACAGTCAAGCCCGAACTGCCAAGCCAGTTCCTCCCGGAACTGGAACCAATCATCCTAGGACCGATTCAGGGGTTTCACCCCTCATCAGCCAGGATAGCTTGACTCCAGTGGCATGGAAAGCACGGGACCCACGTCTGAGCATACCCGTCACACTCGAAGTGACAAATGTAAAAAGAACAGGTGATGGACAGAATGCAGAACAATGTTGTACATTCACCCCAATACAGAGATCTGAACCTAAATAAATTGTTTTTTTGTCCACCATGCCATTCCAGTTTGAACCCAGGCATGTGCAAATCAGTCTTGACCCTGTGCCTCATGGGAACAGTCCAGCCCGAACTGCCAAGCCAGGTTCTCCCTGGACTGGAACCAAGCATCTTTAGGACCGGTTTCGGGCTTTCACCCCTAATCAGCCAGGTTAGCTTGACTCCAGTGGCATGGAGAGCACAGGACCCGCGTCTGGGCATACCCATCCCACTCGGCGTGACTAATGCAAAAAGAACAATAGATGGACAGAATGCAGAACAATGTTGTACATTCACCCCAATACAGAGATCTGGACCTAAATACATCGTTTTTTTGTCCACCATGCCATTCCAGTTTGAACCCAGGCATGTGCAAATCAGTCTTGACCCTGTGCCTCTTGGAAACAGTAATGCCCGAACTGCCAAGCCAGTTTCTCCCTAAACTGGAACCAAGCATCCTAGGACCGGTTCTGGGGTTTCACTCCTCATTAGTCAGGATAGCTTGGCTCCAGTGGCATGGAGAGCACGGCACCACGTCTGGGTATGCCCGTCCTACTCAGGGTGACAAATGCAAAAAGAACAGTTGATGGACAGAATGCAGAACAATGTCATATATTCTCCACAGTACAGAGATCTGGGCCTAAATCCGTATTTCTTTTGCTCACCATGCCATTCCAGTTTGAACCCAGCAATATGCAAATCAGTCTTGACCCTGTGCCTCATGGGAACAGGCCAGCCCGAACTGCCAAGCCAGGTGCTTCCTGGACTGGAACCAAGCATCTTTAGGACCGGTTAGGGCTTTCACCCATAATCAGCCAGGTTAGCTTGACTCTAATGGCATGGAGAGCACAGGACTCACGTTTGGCCATACCCGTCCCACTCAGGGTGACAAATGCAAATAGAACAGTTGATGGACAGAATGCAGAACAATGACATACATTCACCCCAGTACAGAGATCTGGCCTTAATCCATTGTTTTTTGGTTCACCATGCCATTCCAGTTTGAACCCAGCCATAAGCATATCAGTTGTGACCCTGTGCCTTATGGGAACAGTCCAGCCCGAAATGCCAATCCAGGACATCACTGGACTGGAACCAAGCATCCTAGTACCGGTTTTGGGGGTTCACCCCTCATCAGCCAGGATAGCTTGACTCCAGAGGCATATGTCACCCTAAGTGGGAAGGGTATGCCCAGAGATGGGTCCCGTGCTCACTACACCACTGGATTCAAGCTAGCCTGCCTGATGAAGGGTAATGCCCTGAAACTAGTCCTAGGATGCTATTTTACAGTCCAGGGAAGACCTGGTTTGGCAGTTTAGGCTAGACTGTTCCCACAAAGAACAGGGTCAAGACTGAATTTCATATGGCTGGTTCGAAACTGGGGTGGTGTGGTGAGCAAAAGAATGATGGATTTAACTCAGATCCATGTGACGGGAGGTGAATGCTTGCATTGTCCATCATTCCGTCCATCAATTGTTTCTTTTGCATATGTCACCCTAAGTGGGATGGGTATGCCCAGAGGTGGGTCCCATGCTCACCACACCACTGGATTCAAGCTAGCCTGGCTAATGAAGGGTGATGCCATGAAACCGGTCCCAGGATGCTTGTTTCCGGTCCTGGGAGGAGCTGGCTTGGCAGTTCAGGCTGGACTGTTCCCACAAGGAACAGGGTCAAGTGTGATTTGCATATGGCTGGGTCCAAACTGGGGAGGTATGGTGAGCAAAAGAATGATGGATTTAACCCAGATCCTTGTGACTGTGGGTGAATACTTGCATTGTCCAGCATTCCGTCCATCAATTGTTTCTTTTGCATATGTTCCACCACGTGGACAAATGATAATGGCACTTATAAACTTACTCCTATGTCGTTAGAGAATGATACAGGCCTTTGCGGCACCTGTGCTTCAAGAACTTTACAACAACTGGTTCTTATCCGTTCAGCCTGCCTGGCTACACTGTATGCAGTCCTTCTTCCACTGTCTGCAATGCACTTTAGAGTGTGCCCTGGATAAATGCTTGGGTATGCAACCGGTTTAATCAACGGATATAGAACTGCTGTTGAGTCTTCAAAAGACCCACTTGTATTGATGCCCTTTGCAATTGCAGCCGCTTCAAAGTGCATATTATGAGCCTTCCTGGGATGCTTAAGCTCCTGGTGACATGGATCCTGGCGAGTCCTCTGTGGCTTCTGGCCATAACCCCTTCAAAGACTGCTGATGGGGATGGATTTGCACATGTTTGTTCTATGGAAATGGAAAGAGGGGTGCCACAGATTGGCTACCCTTGGATGCAGTGAACAGCAATGGTTTGTCTATTCCTTGGAACATTTAAGCAATCTGGCAGTTCCAGGGCAGTACAGCTTTTCAATTCGGCCCTGTTTTTATTGTTCCAAATTGCTTTTAAATTATACTCCTTTTATTTGCCTTTATATTAATTTTACAATGTGTCTTTCTGAATGCTTTTATTTTCAAAGAGCACAATGCTTTCACGTTTTTAGGTGTCTATAACACTATACATTTTGAGCATTGTTTTTAGGAAACTTTTTAGTCGTCTCATGTCCACAAGGAGTGGGTGACATGTGATCAGATTTCAGGCCAGAATACTAACTCTATCATTTTATATGCTCATGTTTTTAGGAGGCCTTCTTTTATGGAACACAATGATATATGACATACATTTGCTTATGTGTCTGTGCAGTATAATATTCTCTGACCCAACCTTACCTACAAACTTCTTAGGCATAATATAAAATACCTTGAACATTCTATACAAGGGCTAAGTTCACTGAGTAATGTTGTTTGTTACTGTCCGTTTGGCAACTGATCTATCACAATAGAATCAACAATAGTGGGCTGACTAGGACTTCAGCATGGTAACATGGGTGGTGCTTATTATAGAAACAACACAACTTCCTTGTTTAGCTTAGAAGAGCATTTCACTGGCACTGAGAGGTTGACAAATATCTGAATTCTAGCCCAGATGATTCATGTTTACCTCAGGCGAGAGATGATGCCCAGCTCTCCACCATGATGGGCTTCCTGATGACACTTACCCACAGGTAATGTTGGAGTTAGATCACTGTACAGGGATTTGACAGATTCATTCACCCCAGGCATACTAGGATAGGTAGCTCTAGAGAAGAGCAAACTAAGTACTTATATCCTTTTATATATTCAATATAAAAAGCACAATGGTTGAATTTTTTTATCTTTTTCCCCATTCTTGTATCGCATGTTTCTATTTCCTTCTATTGATTATTGCAACACTCATATTTTACTCAAGAATCACAATGCTTCAATAAATATTGAAATGTCATGTTGTATATTTCTTGGGTATCTCTTTGGGTATGCATGAGTAACCAAAGAAAAAGGTTCTAGATCTGTAACCACGATTTCCTTGGGAATTCAGGATTGTCATGTTCTACCGTTGCACATTCCATTTGTAACCTTGTCATGTTTGTGGTACAGATGGTGCACTGTGAGCTAGCAGGACTAAGGCTAACATATCCTGATGGTGTGCATAGAAACTGCCTTGCACAGTTTTGACGTTCATGTTGTCCAACAATTGCACAGTTTATGCTGAGAAAGTAGAAGCCGTATGACAGCTAGATTGAATTCATGATGCAGTGTATGCAGTTCCCAATAATGCACCAGGTATAGCCTCAATAGCTTTCCCTGTTTAGCCACTAACAGTCATAGTAACAAACACATTCTTACTATCAATCTCACTATGCTTTACTATTATCATTCCATCAGAGGCATAAATTTAGGTTTGTTGTAGAGAAATTCAAGAAATAACAGGGCCTCATCGGGGTCTTGATGCTGGAAAGAGGAACTATCCTACCCACTGAAGGTCCTGTGGGCCCACTGTAGTGTAGTCATGTATGGTTCCTGAGCGCGGCACTAGAACCATGCAGGGCGAGGTGTGGGCAGAAGGAAAGCGGAGCGCAAGGGAAGAGGAGGAGCAGAAACGGGAAGGAGGGGAAACCAGGACGAACAGGTAGCTGGGGAGAGGTTAGAATAAAGAGTTAACTAAGCCATACTGCATCAGTCCCATTAATCTACACGACAAACTGGCCTTACCGCCCTGCCCTGCAGCATCAAGTCCTCTGCCAGCAGCCGCAACCCTATGCTGCTATACACAGAAAGCAGCCCAGGGGACACCGCTTACTGCGCGTCCTGCCGCACTGACTCCCACTTCCTATGCCCCCCAGAAATCTTGATTCTCACATCTGGCTGAGGCATGGGTCCTCGCTGGCAAGGCTGGCTAGAAGACTTCGAACACTTCATGAAGGGGTCGCGAGTCACCGACCCCAACCAGCAATTCATTGCCTTTTGCAACCTGATTTGCAAACACATTGGTCATGTCATCAAAGAACTACTGACTGCTATGTTGACTTCATATCAAGACGAGAGAGATGCACTAAACAGGGAATTCCTCCATAAACCTAACTTAGACTATGAACGCCACACCTTCAATCGGGCCTCACAGGAAAAGGATGAACCGATGGGCGACTTCATCACACGCCTCGAACGTCTAGCCCGTTACTGCCAATTTGATAACTACGGCACATAAGACGCCCTTCATCTACAAATCATAGAGGAATGCCAGTCAGAATCACTATGCCATCGCCTGCTGAAGAAACACTACTCACTCGACGACATTGAAGAGCTGACACAAATAAATGATCAAGCTGAGGTACATGCCAGGAAGAGAGAAGCGGGCAAAACAGAAAAACGTGAACAAGCATTCTGACTTCAATCTCAAGCAAATCCACGACCTCCATATCCACTAGCCAGACTCACAGTTTGAACAGGAGGGGCAGTGCCAGAAACAACAACTACAATGCTATTATGCAGTCAATAATACCCTCACACAGGCCCCTGTCCTGTCATGGGGCAGCAAGGTCGCTACTTTGGGAAAGAAAACTACTTTGAACTCGTGTGAGCCGAGCATCCCGCAAGGAACTTGCACAAACCCAAAACAACTCTGGACCTTGTCACTATGCAAGAACAGTACATGACAGGTGAGACTGATCAACCAGCTCGTCAAGATCCAGCACACGGTCTCACATCACACACCATTCTCTTCGCTGGTCATCGTGGGAGTCCTCAGCTCTCATGCCCATCTCTCAAGACAGTGATGAATCTGTGTTCATGGTAGCAGACCCCGACAGATTAAAGAAATACCCAAGGCTGCACATTCAAATGGGGAACCACCCTACACAATTTGTCTTAGACACTGGAGCATCACTCAACTACACATGCACTACAGAATACAGGAAAATGAACCCAAAACCCAAACCGTAGAAGGTCTCTGTGCACGTCTACACATGGATGTCCAAAGAACCCCTACTATGCCCAGGACAATTTCGCGCATCCTTAATATATGAAGACAGAATGGTTCACTCATAGATTCATATCATAGAAGGACCCGAAGCAGCTGACTGCCTTCTTAGCCTGCTCACCACTAAATGCCTGAAACTAGTGGAGATACTATACAAATTTGATGATACACCAGACATCATAAGCAAGTTTCCAAAACTGTTCACTGGACTAAGAAAAATAGCCCACTTCAAAGTCCTACTACACATCAATGAACAAGTAACAACCTTGGCTCAACATCACCGGAAAGTGCCATTTCACCTCCAACAAGCTGCGAAGAGTTACAAGACCTACTGTGAGCTGACATTATCAAGAGGTCGACCGGACCCACCCTGTGAGTATCCCCAGTGGTCGTAGTACCCAAATGGGGGTCAAACAACAAAGTGCTTCTCTCCGTGGACATGAGAGCCCCAAACACAGCCATAGAACGAGAATGGCAACCGGGCCCCACATCAGTGAGACATTCACACGACAAAATGGGGTAAAAGTATTTTCCAAATTGGATTTAAACAAAGGTTACCACCAACGCCTCAACTTTGGAAGCTCATCAGCCACATAAATATTCCAAGAGGCAGTAAGGTGAGTTACTCATCACATTCCTAATTCATTCAACTACAGTGAAGACATCCTGGTGTTCGGTGACACCCTCAAGGAACGTGACAAAGCTCTGGATTGGTTATGACACGCTCTTTTCTAGATGCCAACCTCACACTCAATCGGGACAAGTGTGTACAGTTATATTTTCTCCAGCAAAGGAATACGACCTGAACCTGAAAAAGTGATCGCACTAGCACCCCTTGCCAATGAGACATCAGTGACACACGATCTTTCCTGTGCATGGCCAGCTATTGCACCCGATACATAAAGGATTATGCCACCATCAGCTATCTTTGCGTGAACTCACAAAACAAGGTCAAGTTTTCCGATGGTCATCAAAATAAAAGCAGGCGTTCAACAAAATCAAGACAGCTGTGGGTTCTGCCATCAACCTAACATACTTTAACCCTTGGACAGAAATCACTGTTGATGATAGCCCATTAGTAATTGAAGCCATCCTAACTCAGTACGAAGATGAAGGCGACCAATGACACATTGCAGCATACGCCAGCAGCAGCCTAACGGACAATGAGAAAGCATACTCACAGAGAGCCTAGCGGCTGTCTGGGTGTGCAAGCACTTCCACATTTTCATCTACAGGAAGCACTTCACTCTAATCACGGACCCTCAAGCTCTCATAACAATATTTTGAAATCCCAAGCGAAAATGCCACCTCTGATTGAGTGCTGGGGCATTTACCTTCACGAATACACATACACCATTGTCCACAAGCCAGGGCAGGCGGAAATTTATTTGCAACGTTTTATATAGTGCTGGCTAGACCCAAAGGTATCAGAGCTCTTTACATAAGGATCAGCAAATTTAAGATGATATAATTACTTCAGTTACAGATTCCAAGTATAGACATCAGAGAAAGATAGAGGGAAGGTAACATAACGAGGAGGCGAGGAAAATCAATGCCAGATGTCCGGCTGGGCAGGTGACGGCCAAAGGGGTGAACCAGGGCCAAACTCCTTTATAGCTGCATGGGACAGCTCCACCGGGCATCGGCCAAGGTTGTTCGGACTCCACTCAGGAAACAAGCAGTCAAAAAACATGCCATTACACGATAACATAAGTTATTTTTGGGTTACGTAGCAAAGACAAAACGTCTTCTGTGGAATGGAAGGAAGAGGGGTAAAGGTAAACAGGCGAAAAAGGAATGCAGATAGCGTCAGGCAGACCAGAGGGGAAAGGGACTTCAGGGGAAACAGGCAGTCAAAGTGAAAGATAGGAAAATCCAGCTGACTACATGTCAAGACATCCCAGCGCCATGACACGAACGAGACACTCGCTGGCTGAAGAATATATTCACTTCATCGTTGATCAAGCAAGACCACCACCTGTCCCATTGGAAGCGATCACAGAAGTCACAGCCAAGGATGCTGAGCTTCAAAACATAATGCATTGCATTCACGCAAACTCTGGAGACATCTTGATGAATCATCAAATGACAAAAATGTCAACTCATCGGACCTAGTCTCTTTCCGACACGTCAAAGATGACCTCACAATCAGTGAAAACGGATTATTACAACGAGACAGATGGATTGTCATTCCACAACAGTTACGACAATGAGTTGTTAATTTGGCGCATGAAGGACACAGAGACGTAGTGGTAACCAAAAAAGCGCAACGTGAATGAGTCCGGTTCCCTTCCCACGATCAAAGGGTCGAAACCACACTTCGAGACTGTCCTCAAGGCCAACTGGTAGGGTGAGAAGAACCACGTCCCCGCTCCAGATTTCTGACAGCTGTGGACAGCATGTGGCAACAGGTAGCTATTGACTTCTTCGGCCCTTCGAAATCCGGGATGTACATTATCGCCATAATGGATGAGTATTCAAGATTCCCTGTTACGCAGCAAGTATCGTCAATAAGAGTGACCACCATTATACCAGTCCTGGACGAAACATTTGATGCGTGGGGAATCCCCGCAGTAGTGAAGACTGATAATGGCCCTCCATTCAATGGACATGACTTCACAGAATTTGAAAGCCACCTCAACTTCAGACATGGAAGATCCCCCCCTGTGGCCTCAAGCTAATGGGATGGTAGAGAGGTTTATGGCCAAACTAAAGAAGGCCATACAGCAAGCAGAACGGGCCCAGTGAGTCGTTCAACTTGCACTGAATGTGCCCCACAACAACACTGTAGGCAGGTAGGATCCTTCTGAATGTGTACTTCCACTTTTTGCCATGTGCTAAGCTGGTTTTTGACTAGTCTGACTGGGATCCTGCTAATCAGGACCCCACTCTATCTGCTTTCTCCATAAATTGTTGTGCTCAGTACTTAGGTACATCCCAAATTGGATACTGGGGTACCCTTGTCAGTCACTAGTCTATGGTACCCATGTACCCAGGGCATAGGTACCCCAGAGGTCTCTCATGGGCTACAGGATGTATTATGCCACCCATGAAAAACCATTCAAAATGGAACTACAAGCCTCCCATTGCAGCCTGCGTAAGATGGTGAATGCACAACTTACTACAGATATAGATGTACTATATCTACGGGTCACTGCATTTAAAACCTATAAGTCCCCCCTATAGCAGGCCTTTACAATCCTGAGGGCAGGGTGCTTGGTTCTAAGTGAGAGGGTGCCCCTGCATGAGCAAGACACCCCTGCAGCCTACGGAGTCCAAAGCGACATTGCGTAATTGCGCGATGACCATCTCGAAAACGGCTGCAATTAATCCTATCATGTTTACTATCAAATATGTTGGAATCATACCCCCACACCTTAAATGGTGTGGGGGGTATGATTCCAAGCACCAGGAGAGCCCTCTGTTAGGCTCTCAAGTACAAGCCTTCTAGAACCGAACAGCACAAAATGGTTGCTGCCGACCAGAGACACATTTCTGCCCTCCTGCTGCTGAGACAAGCTTGAGCAGGGGAAGGCAGAACAATTGGCATCCTGGCACAGGGAGGTGTGACCACCT